>NC_056729.1:220091257-220128757 GCF_019279795.1 Protopterus annectens | reverse complement strand
TAAAGGATGACCCATTCAGGAGTGCAGCATTCCCCTTATGCTGCTCTGCAATGTCAGTACTCAATTTAACCAGTGTAGGAATAGCACCTGCTTTAAGTACTAACAATGAGCACCTAACCATTGTACGAATAGAACCTGCTGTAAGTGCTAACAATGAGCACCTAACCAGTGTAGGAATAGAACCCTGCTATAAGTGCTAACAATGAGCACCTAACCAGTGTAGGAATAGAACCCTGCTATAAGTGCTAACAATGAGCACCTAACCAGTGTAGAGAACCCCGCTGTAAGTGCTAGAACCCTGCTATAAGTGCTAACAATGAGCACCTAACCAGTGTAGGAATAGAACCCTGCTATAAGTGCTAACAATGAGCACCTAACCAGTGTAGGAATAGAACCTGCTATAAGTGCTAACAATGAGCACCTAACCAGTGTAGGAATAGAACCTGCTGTAAGTGCTAACAATGAGCACCTAACCAGTGTAGGAGTAGAACCTGCTGTAAGTGCTAACAATGAGCACCTAACCAGTGTAGGAATAGAACCAACAATGAGCACCTAACCAGTGTAGGAATAGAACCTGCTGTAAGTGCTAACAATGAGCACCTAACCAGTGTAGGAATAGAACCCTGCTATAAGTGCTAACAATGAGCACCTAACCAGTGTAGGAATAGAACCTGCTGTAAGTGCTAACAATGAGCACCTAACCAGTGTAGGAATAGAACCTGCTGTAAGTGCTAACAATGAGCACCTAACCAGTGTAGGAATAGAACCTGCTGTAAGTGCTAACAATGAGCACCTAACCAGTGTAGGAATAGAACCTGCTATAAGTGCTAACAATGAGCACCTAACCAGTGTAGGAATAGAACCTGCTATAAGTGCTAACAATGAGCACCTAACCAGTGTAGGAATAGAACCCTGCTATAAGTGCTAACAATGAGCACCTAACCAGTGTAGGAATAGAACCTGCCGTAAGTGCTAACAATGAGCACCTAACCAGTGTAGGAATAGAACCTGCTGTAAGTGCTAACAATGAGCACCTAACCAGTGTAGGAATAGAACCTGCTGTAAGTGCTAACAATGAGCACCTAACCAGTGTAGGAATAGAACCTGCTGTAAGTGCTAACAATGAGCACCTAACCAGTGCATGAATAGAACCTGCTGTAAGTGCTAACAATGAGCACCTAACCAGTGTAGGAATAGAACCCTGCTATAAGTGCTAACAATGAGCACCTAACCAGTGTAGGAATAGAACCTGCCGTAAGTGCTAACAATGAGCACCTAACCAGTCTAGGAGTAGAACCCTGCTGTAAGTGCTAACAATGAGCACCTAACCAGTGCATGAATAGAACCTGCTGTAAGTGCTAACAATGAGCACCTAACCAGTGCATGAATAGAACCTGCTGTAAGTGCAAACAATGAGCACCATCTTTACTAAATTAAATATTTCAAAACATTTGTACTGCAGTTGTACAACTGAAAGAATGTATTAGAAAGAGAAGCAAATGGCTAACGGTAATGAAGTCAGTCATGAGAAAAGTTGTGTGCAGCTCATGGAAAACAGCTACAAATTCTTCAGAAGGTCAAAATGCCTGACAGCTTAGCTCAGAGGGTTATTGATATGAGCTAGCAATATGCTTTGACCTGTTTTTCTGGGTTTGATTACCTCAGTTTCCCTTTGTGCTCTTAGAAGAGAATGTCAGTTTAGTTCAGAGACATAAGGATATGTACCCTAACCTAGGGTTTAACCTCCTAAATTTTAATTGCACTCCTTGGAACATTCAGCGACTCAGATAACCAGGCAGTGCCTTTGACACTGCTGTATAGAGGTATACACCTCTACATTATGAAAAATTCAGAGGTAAATTCAGATTCATAAAGTTGACATTTAATAGGTGGTAAGCATTGACTTTTTACAAATTTGTTAATCAAATGGCCTTGACTGAAAACATATTTCTTCATTTCTTTCCTTTGCAGTTTTAACACCATTTATTTGTCTCTCTGCTGTAAATGCTTAACACAGTTGTAACTTAAGTTAGTTTCTTTCTGAGTTATTGTTTTGTTCTAAATGAATACTATACAGAAAAGTACATAGCTGGTTGTATGCATTCCTTTGGTAATGGTGTTTAAATTGCAATAAGTTTGTTTTCCTCTGAAAATACAGAAAGTGCAAGGCAGGCTGAACAGTACAATTGGACTGCTTAATCTAGTTGCAGGTCACATCCATGGAAAGAAATTGAAAAATTTAACTAGTAATATAATTGCATTATTTTTGCTTCTTTGTAAACTTAAAAGAAATGGTATCAGAGGTGCATATTTCTGGTCTAACATGGTAAACTATATTGCCCTATAAGTAATATAATATGTAAATGTGAAAACAAATGTTTAAAGTGAGGAACATCCCTTGTATTTAAAATGAAGTTTTGTTATATGTGTTGCTCCAAGATATAGCAAAATGCAAGTCTGATAATGTTTCAGTTATGATAAAAATGTAAACAGTGTGTAATTCATATGCTAAAAAAGAAATGCAAATTCAAGTGAAAACAAGTAAAACTAAGCAGTCAAGTACAAGGGTGTCATTAACTCATGAAGTATATTTGTAATGACTAATGATATGATAGTTTTATATATCTTCATGTAATAATGTGATTTTTTTATGTAACATCTTGTGATTTGAATGACCTTTTAAGAGTTGTTCAGGAAATCTCTTTTTGGCTGCGTAATTATTTTGCAGAAAATTCAGGATTTCATCCTAAGCTTATCTTTAGAAACTCTCGTAATCATAAGTGCAGCAGATTTATGGACTCTACCCAATCTGTCATAGTCAACATTTAATGTATTTCTGTATGCTTTTGCTATTTGGTGTGCTTGAGAAAATCTCTGACCTGCAAAGTGCTGTAGAACTCATTTTATAATATATGTTTTCTCTGCTTTCAAACAACATAAGCAGTTTGCTTAAGCATATTTGGTGGGAAATGACAGGCTTGAAAAATTGGTTACACTGGTTCCTGGAAGCATTTTCAGGTTGTGGGCAGTTTAAGAAGTGTAGGAATGCAGAAGAGGGGAAATGAAATATTACTGCATTTTGCAGATGACAGTTTTGTCAAAGATTCCTTTTCACTTTTTGGCACAAAACCATTTGAGTAAATCATGTATAATCTCTGCTTAAAAATGTGTACTGTTCAACAGAAGATACTTCATAAATGGAATATTTTTGTTTTCTGGTACAGCTGTGGCAAAACACATCAACATCAAATGAAAAGGCATTGTATAAATCAGATTTCATCCTAATTAAATATAGTTCAGCAAAATGTACTATTGTTACTTCCTGCTTAGAGCAAATGCAGCAAATTCAGTACTGATTCTTAAAGTGCAAAAAAATGAGACTGCATTATTTAATATACTTGCCTATTAACCTGCTGTTTCTAAGTTTCTGTGAATGCATTTCTTTCCATCCCTTTTTAAATTGATGTATGAATCTTCAGATGTCAGAAACAGTTAAAGTGGCCCATAGTTATTTTCTGCTTGAGGCCGTGTATTATAGATAGCACATTTTGCGTTTCTCTTCCCACTGTCTTGCCAATTATTTTTAATGGCAGATAGGTCATATTACAATGTCTAATGAGTGCCAGTGAAGGATACAAGGTTAGAAACCTATTTACTATTTTAGTCTTCTAGGATATGAACATATCATTTCATTCTCCTAGAAAGGTACTTGCGTAGATAAATCATGAAGGCAATTATATGGATGTCAAACATAAGAAAAATATAGATCTTTAAGAAATACATGCCTTAACATGTCTATTTACAGATGTTAAATTTTATTCACAAAGTGAGATTTTGATGCATTAGTGAAAGGTCATTTTGATAACAGTCCACATTATTTGCATTATTTTAAATGTTATAACATGTTTTTACCTTCTTGAAAGGGAAATGTATGCAATTAGTTGATTGTAAGTAAAATTGTGTTGTTTGGGCTGCCTTAATTATGCGGGACAGGCTCTTTCGTCAGTAATGCTATCTGTACATTTTGTGTTACTCAGTATACTGTTCTGAATTTCACATAGAGGTAAAACATTTACTGCACTGCTGCTTTAAAAACTATGCACTAATTGCGATGGAACTGGGGCGCATCTGATGACAGAATCCATTCTTATTAGTGTATCAGTTTTCTGAATTCTTGTATCAATTTCAAAAGAAGTCAAGAAAGAGAACATAATACTGCTTAGCTCCCAAATATATGGTTTTATACCAGATAGAAAGTGTTGTTGACCTACTTCCTTTAGGCCTTTAGGCCAGGGTACAGAGTTTGAATCTTTCCACCTCCATTTGCCTATTGTGTGAGTCTGATCAAGTCATGCAACCAGACAGTGCATCTAGGCCACCCCTGAAAGGCACACTTGTGTTCAGTGGGCTTACCTGAGTTTTATCTATCTATATGTGTGTGTGTGTGTGTGTGTGTGTGTGTGTGTGTGTGTGTGTGTGTGTGTGTGTGTGTGTGTGTGTGTGTGTGTGTGTTTCTTAACTATTATTTACTTATTTTTGTCACAAAGCAAGAAGGCTAGTCCCCCAGACCATTTTCCTTACAAGCATGACTGAGTATGAAAGACACATAAAAGTGGAGATCATCTTTCCCCCAACATAATGCATCAGGCAGTCAGACAGAGGGGAAAGGAGAGACTCCATTAATGTTCTTCCTGATCCAATATTAAAGGATATCATCAGTGTCCTTTGGAGGCACAAGAAAGTGCAACTCCAAAGATATGTATGTTCATCCAACATTCAAATCCAAACATTCTGCAACAACATTCTGCCTGTACTTTCATTAAGCTCTTGAATCACCTGAAGACTAGCAAAGGTACTTTGAACAGAAATCTCAGGTGTTCCTTTTTTCACACTAGGTATCTTCCATGGCATTTACTGTATCAGTAAAACATATATGACATGTTCTTCTTAGGAACATAACACAACATACTTGTTGACTTACAGAATAGCTTCCTTCCAAAAAACTTCCAGAAGTCTAAGTCATGTGATCTTTAGTTAGCTACATTCGGAAGCAATTATAATAATGGATACAGATGCAATATATAATTCTCACAATGGAAAAATAACAGATGTTTTAGCTGCACAGAATATATATCCCCTCAGTGACTTTCATTACTTTTTGTTATATCACAGATCGTCAAGCAACCTGTTTCACATCAGCTTTGTTTACATTTTTAACTTTAACATCAGGAAATTGATCGACTGCTATGCAACACTCATACTGTATTGAGAGTTCACAGAAAATGGTTTTGTGCAATATTCATCTTCAAAGTGCTTGTTATATCAGTAACAGAAGTGAAAAATGTGGCTTTGCTAGAAATCTATGCATTCATTTTTTGCCATTTCTCAACTAGAACACAGTTAGTGTAGCTGTGTACGGGAGTACAGCCCAAGTTGGGGATACAAAGGGGTTTTATCTGTAGGCTGAAACACTTACTGTGTGCAGTGAGCTGTACAGTTTGGAAGCACTGGATTTTAGTTAAGTCTTGCAAAGACTTTTGCAGACGAACACAGCTAGTACATAAGTCCTTCACACACAAGCATCATACTTAGGTCCACTCCCATAAATCATGCATTTTTTCTTTAAAACAAATGGTAAGGGAACAAAAGTCATCCCTCAAAGAATAAGTGCTGTTTTATAATTATAATCAGGAAGAAGCATGACAACCTATCTTATGCTTCTGTATCACCTAAATCATTTAGATTATGACAAAATAACCTACCATAGTGCCACTAAGTTGAAAAAGTTGATACTCTTGTAGTTCCATAGGTGTTTTGCTGATATTTGTTTCAACCCATACTGAAGACTGACAGTTTGGGCACTGGAATGTATTGATTTCAACCTCTCCCCTTATATTCTTCAGAGTTCCACCTAGGCCACCAATGAGATTCAAACATTTAAAAACTGGTCCAATCAACATAACTACCTTCCTGGATATCAGTGATAGAACTCTGTTTCAATTGTCTATGGAGAAAGGCCATATTTGTTGGTTGAGTGGTCATTCATATAACAAACCACTGGCACTGGTCTTCATAGACTCTATTGACTATTACCTTGCATGTTGTAACAGCCAGTCATTGCATTATCCTATCTGCTGTTTAGGTGCCAAGTCTGAGGTTGTCTAACAGAGTTGTGAATTTGTTTGATGACCTGTTATTTTGCATTTGGATAATTGCCTTGCCCTTGTCTATATACCTACCTATTTAGAAAGACAGAGAGAGATGACAGATATGAATTTGGAAGTAAAGTCCTTTTGTAGATATCCATAGTGCATTGCGATCTAGGCCACACTAGTTTTCAGATACCTCACATACTCTTCCTCCAGTATTGTTTTCAGGGTTTTCTCCTTACAACAAGATCAAGCAAAGAGGTCAGAGTTCAAGAGCATCCAACTTTATGCCATGTCTTCAAATGGGAATCATTTAATACTTTCTAGCTTTAGGTACCTTACTGATTCTCATGATTTACCAAGTGCTATTTATTTGTTTTGCCACTTTACTCTCACTCCACTAGTCATTATCAGCAGAACAGCATCATTTAGCAGTATCTGTTCTATTAACTTTAGTGTTTTGAAGAATATTTAATGAACATCTTTATTGTTCCACTGCTGGGGTTTAACAAGCCCTTCCCTTTTATAACTTCCTCACATTGCAGAAGTTCATGTTTAGCAGCAAAAAAAAAAAAAAAAAAAAAAAAATTCAGTTTCTCTTTCTACTTCCCGAGTCAGGAAAGTCTAATGAAACCTATTTCATTCAAGTGGAGGGATAAATTATGTTGTAGATTTTTAAAAATGATAAGGGTGATAAACAAGTCAGAAAGTAGAGCAATAAAACTAAATAAAATGAATATAAGGTGGACAGAAAAGAATGGTATAACTAAACAAAAATGAGCACATAACCAGAAAATCCCATATGTTAATTAATAGAAAAGGATAGCTAAAAATCAATGTAATATGCAAGCTATTAACTGCCTGTGCATCTGTCAAAGAAAGAGTGAAAGGAAATGAAGTCTGAAAACATTGCTTCAAGTTGGAAATCATAAGGGTGGCAAGCAAATCATTCATGACAGGTAGTCAGCTCCAGTTTACTGTATAACCTATGCCATACCACAAAACACATTCATACATTTCTTTTAGTAAAAACACATCATCTTGGAAAAAATTGTAGCTCAAGATGGATTATAAGTATGTGTCATCTAATGGTCCCCTGTACTGCATGCCTGGCCATTGCCTATGAACCTATAAGCACCTTGTCTCTACCCTATTGATATCATCACTGTTCGAAGCACAGATTTCTTCCTTCATCCCCATTTCAGTGTCCATGAAATAGATTGCCAAGCAAAGCATCATATACTGACACACATTGATTTCCATTCACTCTTCATCATCTGGAGTCCCTCCTTCCTGACTACAGCTTCCATTTACACTTCTTCACCTGAAGTCTCTCATTCCCCCATTTCACTTACTCGCCTGCCTCTTTCACCTTTATCTTTGTACCTGCATTCTCTTCATTCTCTCAGCTCTCCCATCTCCTTGACCTACATCTGACCCTGATATCCCAGTACTCTTTCGTTTACTCAACTCTAAACTTTCTCCAGCTATGTGTTCATTGTTTCTTCCTCATCCACCATTTCACTAATTCTCACGTAACTCTTTCTGCAGAAACCACAAGCTCTCTTTTTAATAATAATAATTTCATTCCCCCTCCAACTGTTAACCCCCAAACAAGCATGTTTAACAACTACTCCTTACCTGTTTGTCATATATCTGCTTCCATTTCCTCATTTTCTTCAGTCTATTTTGTACCTTCTCTAACTAACATCACCTGTGTAGATTGTCTGTCTCCAGATCATCACATCTCTAGCACTTTGCCTCTACCAATATTGCTCCTTCTCTAAGCTACTTATGGACTCTGTATAACCTGTTGGTTACTCTTATGTGCTTATAGTGTACAGGTCCCTAACTCTTCATTTTTTACACTTCATCTCAATCACTGTCTCTTTCCAGTGACTTTCTCTCTCTTACCCACCACACTGTTAATTTTTCCATCTCTCATTTTTTTTTCCCTAATTGTTGCACATCACCCCAATCCTCTACCTATTTCCAAACTCTATACCTCCTTACCATTGTAACCCTTTTACTTTTTGCCTTTCTTAACCTATACATATATATATATATATATATATATATATATATATGTGTGTGTGTGTGTGTGTGTGTGTATACACATAAGGGCCAGACTCTCTTTTTAAATATAAACTCCTCTTTTACATCTTCAAAGACTTTCACTACATCTCCTCTCCTCTTCTTGTCTCTTCTCTTCTCTTCTCTTCTCTTCTCCTCTCCTGTCATCTTCTCTTCTCTTCTCTTCTATATCGACTACATTCCTAAGTTTTCTTCTATCACAGTAATCCAAAACCTTACAAACTGCTTTCTTGTAATGTATACTCAACATATTTGAAAATCTAATCCTTCCCATTATCCAATCCCCCCACCCCCTGTATCAGCATACCACTGTTGTTTTCCCGATCACAGTTATCCTCATTGCAATTACTCCTGAAGATGTCTCCAAAACTTTTACAACAGAAGTCCCCCTCTTTTTCCCTTCTGGTGAGTCCATTTCCTAGCCCCTGTTTATCATATAAACTCCAACAGCAGCAGCTTCATTTCCTTTAGCTACCATTCATTTGTCATTTGCTATCCGACCTTGCCTCCACCATCATCTAATCCTGTTACGTACATATTGAATCTCTGTTGTGTGCGTCACCCATAAATGTAATACAACCTTTCCTGTCAGTTGCTTGAAGTCAGTCTCTGTCATATGCAGTGTGTTACTTACCTTTTCTTTGTACTCCTTGACCACTTTCTCTTCTTTTTCACTGCCTCTTGCATGTCTCCTTTGGTTGTTATCTTTGCATGGTAAAATATGCATACTGTCTCCTCCTCTCCCCTCTTCCTTGTCTTACTTGGTACCACAGTATAACTTTAGTTGTGCCCTTCAGCTGATGCTGGGTTAATTTATTATTTTTTAGTTAAGGCACACTGCTTTTTTGTGCATGTCTTTTGTTCTTATGTGGTTCAGGCAGTCTTGCAGCCAAGATTCTCCCATTTTCTCAGCGACTTGCCTAAATCATCATTTTCTCCATTCTAACAGTCCACCATGTTGCTTTCCAATCATAACAGCTCAGTATAGGTCATTGTGTTTTTGCACCAGTGTATATAGCTAGATTCCCCGCTACCAGATTACCTTAAAGGCTGTTTGGTATACCAGTCTTACTTCCGACCTCAGTCTTAGCTGTCCTCTGCTGTGAAGGGGCCCACCAAAAGGCTTACCCCATCTGCATGCATTTACCAGCCATTGTAAGTTGATTTTTACCAGGCAGTCTATCTGAATACCCATTTTTTGGGCTCTGACTATGAAACTTTCCAATTTGATGCCACAGCTTCTGCTGCACTCTACTTGCCTCACCCCCCCCATCCATGTGCATAATTTCTATAGTCTTGGATTCATGGTCAGCTTGAGGATCTAAGCTAGGTGAGTCCTTGACCTACCTATAGACAGACCTTCACTTGTCCACAGATTTGTTCTTACACAAATATAGCAGTTCTGACCTTCTACCTCTTCCTTCAGTCCCACTATCTTTACCATTTTTCTCCTTTTTCAAATCATCTTTTGTATTAAAAATCTGTCTGCAGTTAGGTCAGAGGATTAATACTCTGAGCTGTTGATGAACTGGTTCCTGTACCGAAGCTATATCGGTTTATTTTGCAGTTAGGTCAGAGGATTAATACTCTGAGCTGTTGATGAGCTGCTTCCTGTACCAAAGCTATATTGGTTTATTTTGCAGTTAGGTCAGAGGATTAATACTCTGAGCTGTTGATAAGCTGCTTCCTGTACCAAAGCTATAGTGGTTTGTTTTGCAGTTAGGTCAGAGGATTAATACTCTGAGCTGTTGATGAGCTGCTTCCTGTACCAAAGCTATATTGGTTTATTTTGCAGTTAGGTCAGAGGATTAATACTCTGAGCTGCTGATGAGCTGCTTCCTGTACCAAAGCTATATTGGTTTATTTTGCAGTTTGGTCAGAGGATTAATACTCTGAGCTGTTGATGAGCTGGTTCCTGTACTGAAGCTATATCGGTTTATTTTGCAGTTAGTTCAGAGGATTAATACTCTGAGCTGTTGATGAGCTGCTTCCTGTACCAAAGCTATATTGCTTTATTTTGCAGTTAGGTCAGAGGATTAATACTCTGAGCTGCTGATGAGCTGCTTCCTTTACCAAAGCTATAGTGGTTTGTTTTGCAGTTAGGTCAGAGGATTAATACTCTGAGCTGTTGATGAGCTGCTTCCTGCACCAAAGCTATATTGGTTTATTTTGCAGTTAGGTCAGAGGATTAATACTCTGAGCTGCTGATGAGCTGCTTCCTGTACCAACGCTATAGTGGTTTATTTCTTCTACCTCCATTTATCTACTATGTGCTCCTAAGCAAGTCACTTTGCTAGACAGTGCTCTCAGGTGGTAAAGTGTGTGTCCAATGGGCTCACCAGGTTAAGAAATGCATACAATAATTTTAAGAAACCCACCAATCATTAAGCACATAGTGCTTATTTCTTCTTCTGGCCTCTTATGCTTGTCTTCCAGTTCTGTACACTTGCTTTCCTGCACTACCTAATCCCTCGACTACCCATCACCACTCAGACTACAGCTTCCTCCTTGTTGAAGGGCCCTAAAATCCATAGTGATGGCATCCAGTTTTCCTGTGAATATCTATTACCACTGCAGCTTATGACTGCTAGTAGATTTTCACCAAATGCACCCACCAGTTAAAACAATTCATCCCTACTTTTAACAAAACTATATTTTATTTTAATACCCAAAAAACATCCAAATCAATTTATACCAAAATGGAGCCTGTAATTCATGTTGCTATTTCCACTGAAGCACCACAGCAGTCCCACTATTGACTGACTTAATTTAAATATCTGTTAGTCCTGTGAAACTAGTTTGCATGAAAGGAAATGAAACTTGTTTTTTTATGTCAAGTTGATCATGTGTCAAAACTGAGGTATGAAATGCATTTTAAGCCATATTATAAAATGTGCTCCTATTTATGAAAAAAAAAACTTTCACCTGGCTTCTTGATCAAATTGGATATTTTTTTCATTTTTAGAGGGAAGAGGATCATCCAACCTAATTGCATTTTCCTTTAGAGAAACATTTGTAAATAAAGTTTTCTGTATGAGCTATCTTTGTATATTGCAGAATGACCTTGCATCTTCCAAGCTGTACACTTTCTCTGAATATCTTCGTATCCAGTAAGCTATATACTTTCAACAAACTTAAATTATTTTTAGAATCTGTAGTTTCATTAAAAATATTGTCTTAGAGATGAAATATTTATGTCCTGAAAGTTTCATTTTCTGAAATAACAACCTGGCAGTATGGATTATTCTCATAAATATGATTTGAGGTGACACTTTACTTGTTGTGTGCCGTCATAAGAAATGGAACTGAATATGCATGCAGAATAATATTCTTTGACAGAACATTCTGTAAACTGTATGACTACTTTATTACTTAAAAGAAATGCTAGAGATTCAATGCAGACTTAGCAATATTTTCACAAGTTTAGCGATAATTAAATGAAAAAAAACACCTAAGAGCTGAAGTTAGTGTGTTTCATATACCATTAAAGACATATTTAGCTATGTCATTTAATTTTCAGCACTGGAACTGCTGAGGAATTTTTTAGGGTATTTATGAATTGAGACAATTGCCTTGCTTGTCCTTTTAGGGGACTGCATGACAGTTAACCTTCCGGACTTCAAAATCTTATACTGATATAGGGAGCATGTTTCCTATGCATGCTTGTAACCCCTCCGTCCTTCATTCTTTCCTTTAAGTGTTTGTTCTTCATTAACTGTCTTGTTTTTTTTTTCTTTTCCTTTTGAATTATAGATATAGGTTTGGACAACTTTATATTTTTTTTGCTTCCTAGATTTTCATCAGACATTAACTGCAGTAGAGCTGTTTTTATTTAATCAGGAAAGGTACCTTGCCTGCTACATATGAATATGTTAAATACAATATAGCTTAAAAAAGTGGGTTTATGCCCCATGTTAGTGAAGTAAGAGACAGAAAAAAGATATCTAGAATTAAAACAGCTGTGTGAAACCCAGGTCCAAATATTTAGACTGACTAAAAAGCCTTCTATATATACAATTATTCTAATCATCTCTTTTGCGTGATTATTATTTCTAAACCTGGGCAACAAAGCACTTATTAGCAAGCTATAATAGTTAATTTACTTAAAATATAATTTATGAACATCTACCCACTATCCAGTCCCAGTCATTGCTTTGATATCCATGCATCCATCCATTCATCCTTCCATTTTCTGATAATCTGGCTTATGCCTTACAAAGTCACAGGGAAGATGAAATATCTTATGTCAGGCAGTGACTGGAGAGAATTGAAATTCATTCTAGACAAAGGACAGTCTCACTCACATGCACAACAGATACACATTAGGTCAATCTGGAAAAAGATAGTTTACTTACTACATGAAGGGGGGCACTGTAACACCTGAAAAATAGGCAAGCAGGGAGGACATGCAGCATCCTACACCGAAGGCCCCCACAGCAGAGAAATAAGTTACTGTGCTACTTTGCATTCATATATTTGTTTTTACAAATACATGCCAGGCATTGTTGTTAGCATCACTTATGTCACCAGTCATAAAAAAGGTATCATGACAATCGGAAACATAAGCAACTGCAGTCACAATTACTTGTGGCCTTATATGCAGGTGACTTTCTACCTCACAGACTAAGAAGATTTATAGATATTATTCAATTTACAATGTGGAAGACCATTTCCATCTTGCACTGGCTGAACTGAAACAAGCTTGCATTAATGACAAATGAGTGGACATGAACTTTGCATCCAGATGCCTCTGCCGTCCTACTGCGTAACTTTCTGATTTTGCCTGGAGTCCAGACCTACAAATGTAGATAATAGAGTGTTTGGCTTTATATGACCTCTACATTTAAAGACTGTTTCAAAGTTAGGTAAATTAATCTCTTTTATAGCTTATCAAAGCTCCTCATTTTTGAAACCAGGAAACCTGTTCATATAAATATACACAAGCCAGAAAATAAAATACAGTGCTGCATTTGCCATGCTTTGAAATGCGCTCACCAAGAAGACCCTTGTCCCTTGGGCAAAAAGATATAAATTGAGTGATTCCACTACCTGCTAAGGTCTTGTGACTAATAATCACTTAACTCTTAAGAAGCTCAACTTTGGTTTAAACCGATATGAAGAAAAATTTTAAATTAATATCTTCTGCCAGTGGGAACTTGCTTCCGGCTCAGACAAAAAAAAGTCTTAGCCTACTAGGTTCAGATCTAAATTTGTTTAGCATCTCAAACCTATAAATTAATTAATTTCCTTTAGAGAAAGTGAATGGATATGAGAAGCCAGGTGCCTTGCATGTTATGTAACTTAATTTAAATCACTTACCCATAATAACTCAATTTCCGGCATGTGATGTCAAGTGACTTGTTTATCTTGAATGTATTTTCCATAAACAACAGACTACCTGAACTGACTTATGTGACAATAATAATAATAATAATAATAATAATAATAATAATACTTATTATTATTATTGTTGTTGTTATTATTGTTATTATTAGGAATATTTGGTCATCCTATATACTTTGACCAGCCTACATATTGGATACTACATATTATAGCCTTGCAGTTTAGGCTGTTGTTTGAAAGGATCTTCATTCCAGATCATCTGCTCAGTAAATTATTTAATAAGTATATAAATAAACAAATAAGTAAGTACAATTATTTTAAGGATTATGGCTCCATCTTACTTTTGCCCATCCCTTGTCCTATGGTTTTATGTATGAAGGTTCAATAACTATCCTCACTTGCCAGGAGTACAGTCTTATGTGTTCAAGTCTTAGAAAATGGGTATGTCTGCATCCCAACAGAGCACTGTCCGAAAATGTGGTCATTGGTTACACATCCCAGAACTGATTGAAATCAAAGCAGCGAGATGTAACAGCAGATGAATACTATATCAGTGGGTAATGTTGTTTACTGGCACCAAATTGTGAAAGGTAAAGAATAAGCAAATGCCTTTATATGAAAACATTACTAACTAAATAATCTGCACTTTTATCTCATCACTACAGATGTTGTGGAAAGATTCACTATTTAGCAGTGTAGAAAAGGATGGACATGGCTGTGGTGAATACGTATTTTAACAAGAGGGAGGAGCATAGGGTGACATACAAGAGTGGAGGAAGATGCACACAGGTGGATTATATCTTATGTAGGAGGGCTAGTTTGAAGGAGATTGGAGACTGTAAAGTGGTGAATGGGGAAAGTGTAGTTAGGCAGCATAGGATGGTTTGTAGGATGACATTGGTGATCAAGAAGAGGAGGAGGAGTGTGAGGGCAGCATCAAGGATCAAATGGTGGAAATTGAAAAAGGGTAATTGTGAGGTGGAGTTCAGGGATGAGTTAAGACAGGCACTGGGTGGCAGTGAAGAG
The DNA here is from genome assembly GCF_019279795.1 of Protopterus annectens. Taxonomy (NCBI): domain Eukaryota; kingdom Metazoa; phylum Chordata; order Ceratodontiformes; family Protopteridae; genus Protopterus; species Protopterus annectens. The sequence goes on along the minus strand of NC_056729.1, from coordinate 220,114,145 downwards.
TTACCAAATAGCTGGGTAACTACAGCAGAGCTAATAAGGGAGACGGCTAGAAAGGTGCTTGGTATGATATCTGGACAGAAGAAGCTTGACAATGAGACATGGTGGTGGAATGAGGAAGTACAGGAGAGTATACAGAGAAAGAGGTTGGCAAAGAAGAAGTGGGATTGTCAGAAGGATGAAGGCAGTAGACAGGAGTATAAGGAGCTGAGGTGCATGGCAAAGAGAGAGGTGGCGAAGGCTAAAGATAAGGCGCATGGAGAGTTGTATAAATGGTTGGACACTAAGGAGGGAGAAAAGGACCTGTACCGATTGGCTATACAGAGGGACTGAGCTAGGAAAGATGTGCAGCAGGTGAAGGTGATAAAGGATAATGAGGGAAACATACTCACAAGTGAGGAGAGTGTGTTGAGGAGATGGAAAGAGTACTTTGAGGGGTTAATGAATGAAGAGAATGAGAGGGAGAGAAGGTTGAATGATGTGGGGATAGTGAATCATGAGGTACAGAGGATTAGCAAGGAGGAAGTAAGGATAGCTATGAAGAGGATGAAGAATGGAAAGGCTGTTGGTCCAGATGACATATCTGTGGAAGCATGGAGGTGTTTAGGTGAAATGGCAGTGGAGTTTTTAACCAGATTGTTTAATGAAATCTTGGAAAGTGAGAGGATGCCTGAGGAATGGAGAAAAAGTGCTTTCGTACCAATTTTTAAGAATAAGGGTGATGTGCAGAGCTGTAGTAACTACAGAGGGATTAAACTGATCAGTCACAGCATGAAGTTATGGGAAAGAGTAGTGGAAGATAGGTTAAGAAGGGACGTAATGATTAGTGATCAGCAGTATGGTTTCATGCTGGGAAAGAGCACTACAGATGCGATGTTTGCTCTGAGAGTGTTGATGGATAACTACAGTGAAGGTCAGAAGGAGTTGCATTGTGTTTTTGTAGACTTAGAGAAAGCAAATGACAGGGTGCCTAGAGAGGAGTTGTGGTATTGTATGAGGAAGTCGGGAGTGTCAGAGAAGTATGTAAGAGTGGTACAGGATATGTACGTGGGTAGTGTAACAGTGGTGAGGTCTGCGGTGGGAGTGATGGATGCATTTAAGGTAGAGGTGGGGTTACATCAAGGATCAGCTCTGAGCCCTTTCTTATTTGCAATGGTGATGGACAGATTGACAAACGAGATCAGACAGGAGTCCTCGTGGACTATGATGTTTACAGATGACATTGTGATTTGTAGTGAGAGTAGGGAACAGGTGGAGAAGACCCTGGAGAAATGGAGATATGCTCTAGAGAGAAGAGGAATGAAGGACAGCAGGACTAAGACAGAATATTTGTGTGCGAATGAGAGGGAGGATAGAGGCATGGTGAGGATGCAAGGAGTAGAGGTGGCGAAGGTCGATGAGTTTAAATACTTGGGATCAATAGTGCAGAGTAATGGTGAGTGTGAAAGAGAGGTGAAGAAGAAAGTAAAGGCAAGATGGAGTGGGTGGAGAAGAGAGTCAGGAGTGATTTGTGCCAGACGAGTACCAGTAAGAGTGAAAGGAAAGTCTACAAGAAGGCAGTGAGACCAGCTATGTTATATGGGTTGGAGAGAGTGGCATTAACAAAAAGGCAGGAGGTTGAGCTGGATGTGGCAGAGTTAAAGATGTTAAGATTTGCACTGGGTGTGACAAGGGTGGACAGAATTAGGAATAAGTATATTAGAGGGTCATCCCAGTTTGGAAGGTTTGGAGACAAAGCCAGAGAGGCAAGATTATGTTGGTTTGGATATGCTGAGGAGAGATGCTGAGTATATTGGGAAAAAGATGCTAAGGATGAAGCTACGAGGTAACTGGAAAAGAAGAAGTCCTAAGATAAGGTTTATGGATGTGGTGAGAGAGGACATGCAGGTGGTTGATGTGACAGAGCAAGATGCAGAGGACAGGAAGAAATGGAAACAGATGATCCACTGTGGCGACCCCTAACAGGAACAGCCAAAAGAAGATGATGATGTGGAGTATAACAAAATGTGGGGGAATACATTTTTAGCTTACAGTTAAAAGTTGAGCTCTCACTCTATAATAGCTGCTAACTGATAAGTAATTCAGTCTTCAAACAAAATTAAAAAAAGTTATTCATTTGTTGTACAGTCATTGCTATTCAGTTTGCCAGTGAGTAATCTAAATATTTATGCCATACTACAGGGCTTGATAATCAGATTACTGTTAAACATTCAGAGAGGCAAAAAACTACTGTAGCTCAGAAGTGTCTGAGCCACCTGCTATGTACTTGATAATAGTTTGCATCATCAGTAATGCTATTAAAGGGTGACATCAGCCACTTCCACTGTGAAGCTGTGATGAGATGCATTGATTTCTGATCCCACTTTGACTCACTTAAGAGCAAACAGACATTGACTGCAATAAGTTTGATTCATAAATCTTAGCAAAGCTACCGTTTCCTTAACAAGTCTGTGTTGAAGAAGAAGCTCAGATTTATACTTCCTGAGCATAACAACTCTAAAGGTGCAGAACTGTGACTTCCTGGCTATAGTATTATTGCTTGAGGCTAGTTTGAGGTGGTTACAGTTTTCAGAATGAGAAACTGACTATTCAAAAGAATGAGATTATTTAACAAAATAAGGTAGAATTTTGAATTTACCTCTGTTTCCCAGACTCTGTTTTATGGTACATTTTGTGTGTTGCCTCTGTTCATTAGGATGATTTTAGTGCAGTATAGCTTATATGACTTCTTGATGGTATACAGAGTCTCCTGGCTGTTTTAAGATGGATAAGTAATTAAACAGTAGAGAGGATGAAAGATTGTGTTTAGCAAAAAAAACGTGGTGGTGGTGCTGCGGTAGCATTGTTGCCTCAAAGTAAGATGCTGTTCGGTTCGATTCTCAGATAGAGCGTCTTCTGCGTGGAGACATGCGTGAATGGGCGTACCTTCGTTGAAGGTTATGCATCAGGCCTGGCAAGCCGGTACTTAAAAATCAACAGCCAATCATTAGCAGACCGGAGTTCCGCTGTGGCGACCCCTAACCGGGAAAAGCTGAAAGACACAAACAATTGATTTATTTGGTTGTCATTTGTTTACTGGGAAAGTCCGACTGGGTCATGAGGTATCCATTTTCAGTGGAAGCCCGGGAGAAAAACTATCGATACATATGGTTAGTAGAATGAAAATCTAGACAGACATAATAAAGTCATAACATTCAAGCTCAAGTATAAAAACAATGCATTCATTTGTGAAAATGAGAACTTAACAGACATAATAGATTCATAATATTTAAGCACAAAATTTGAAAAACTACACAGTTTGTCAGAATAAAAACTCAACAAACATAATAAAGTCAAAGTGTTCAAGCATAAATTATATAGAAAGCCTGATGATAGGATGAGACATTATTTACATAATAGATGGTTATCATAATGATTATTAATATTCTGGAGGTCATAAAATATGCTAACAGATCATATTGGTGAAGGCGTAGGATAGACGAGTAGAGAAGGGTAGGGTATGATAGAGGGGTAGTCGGAATATATGTGGAAAAGGTATGAGTGTAACGTCAGGTGAGTATGTGTCGAGAAAGAGAGGGCAAGGTAAGTTAGTAGTGGGGAAAAAGAGAGTAGAGGTAGAAAAAGGTATACATGTACCTCAGCCTGGGCTCATACAGGAACAAATCCAAGCTTTGCTGAAATATTCTTTTATAGAAGTTTTGAAGGAGTGCAGGTTAGTAGCACTTTTGATAGTTAAAGGAAGGGAGCTCCACAGTTTTTCCACAGAGCAAAGGTAAAGGCTTAGGCCTGTGGTTTTGTTAGGTTTGTAAGTTGTGAGGAGATGTTTGTCTTCAGATCTGAGATGTTTAATGGGATATAAAAGTTGATTAATGGGCTAAGAGCAGGACAAGCTAGTGGGTCGTGGATGATTTTGCATACCTAATAAGTTGTATGCTTTGGAGGTGGAGGAGGAATTCAAGCTATCTTAGGGATTACAGTCATGAGTTAGTGGGGCTGCACTGATGGCAAATTTGGCAATTTTGTTATAGCAGCTTTCTAGTTTTTATCTTAAGGTGGTCTGTAAGTTAGTTAGATTTGAGGGTCTCATATGACAGGGAGGGAAATAGGTAGGTTTTGGCTAGGGTCATTTTGGTAGGTGCTGTGAGGAAGATTTTATTCCTGCATAGCAGACCTAATTTTTGCTGTGTGTGTGTGTGTTTTTTTTTTTTTTTATATTGTTTTGTATGTATAGGTCTAACTTGAGATTATCGTCAATTGTGACGCCTAGCAGTTTGGTATTTTAACCAATTCAGTTTCAGTATGATTGGCTGAAAAGGTCTTGAAGTTTGTTTTGTTGGAGCTATGGGGTTTGTGGGTGAAGAAAAGGAGTTTTACTTTCTTGGGTTGGATTCAGTGGGAGTTCAGCATTGGACATCCATGTTTCTGTGGAAGAGAAAGCTTGTTATGTTATGTGTTGTAGGTGAGTTAATGTGTGTGATACGTAGACAATAGTAGAGTCGTCTGCATATTGGATTAGAGTTCCATCACAGGAGGATGTATGTAAGTTATTGATGCAAACATTAAATAGTAATTGACCAAGGATTTATCTTTGAGGTACACCTGTGTGGCTGATGTGATATGGGGTGATAGAGCCCTGACATTTTACTTCTTGCTGCCTGTCAGCAAGGCAGCTAGAAAACCATTAAAGTGAGGGGAGATCAGACCATTGCTGTAAAGTCCTTTAAGGAGTTTGGGGTGAGATACCTTGTCAAACGCTTTCGACAAATCTAGAAGTACTGCAGATACTCATTTGCCAGTGTCACTGGCTTTTTTGACAGAGTCCATGACAGATAATAAAGCATAATAAAGCTGTTGAGGTATGTGCGCAAATCTAAAGCCATGTTGAGTGTGGGAGAATAGGCTTCTGTGTGTAAGATGGTGGAGAAGTTGTAGGTGCACACATTTTTCTAGAATCTTAGAGAGGGGGACAAGATTGCAGTAAGACAAAAGTTTGTGATATCAGTGGAACTGCCTCCCTTATGTAAAGGGGGTAATATGTGATCTTTCCCATAGGTTAGAGACATGTAATTCAGCTATGTGTCTATTAATTAAGATGCCAACAGGGAATGCTACTGCCTCTGTGGCAAGCTTTAGGTATTCTGGTAGGAGGTTGTCTGCTGAGGCTGAGGAAGGTTTCAGTTTTGGTAGTAGTTTTTTTTATCAGAGATAATGGGATGGTCTGAAAAGTAAACTGGGGATGGTTTGGTTTTGGTTGTGAGTGAGGGGTCGGTTACATGTGTGTAATGTGTGGGGGTATGTAGAGGTTAATATTGGGGCTATTAGTAGAAGCAGTGAGTTGGGGTGGATGAGTTGGCTTTATTTTTAGGTTGGGTATGGACTCTATAAAGTGTGTGTTGAATTTGGTGGCTGTTTGAAGAGGTGGTGTATTGGGGTATGGCTTGGGATTATTTTTATTTCCTGGGATAAGTAGTGTTGTTACAGAGGACCAGCATTTCTTAGGGTTGTTTATGTTGTTATCTTGAATGCTGGAATAGTATGATTTTTTTGTTATGAAATATTTTTCTTTTTGTCTGATTGTAGAGTTGTCTGTATAACGTATGTCGTATTTATTCTTCAGTCAGACAGACCATACTTTGTCCGTCCCTTTCATTAGAATTCTACATGATTTGGTAAGCCATGCGGTATGGCTATTTTTTTATTATTTTTGTTCGCAGAGGGGTTAGGGAGTTAAGAATGCTTAGGAAGGTGCTTTTGAAATGTTAACTGCATTATTAAGGGGATGTCTTTTTAGGATGGACCACTCTATATTTTTTGAGATTCATTAAATACCTCTTTGCTGAATTTTTACAGGTTGGGTATAGTTTTGAACTTGTGTTATTTTGTTAGTTGAGTGATAGTCCTGTGAGCATAGCTGGTAATGGGTCACTTAAGGAGTTGGGAAGTGTGCCTAAGGATGTAAAGTTGCAAGATTTTGAAACTAGTATTCAGTCCAAGGTGGAGTGTTGGATGTTATTTTTGCTATATCTGGTAGGAGTATTTATAAGTTTAGTAAAGCTACAGAGGTTTATACTGTTTATTGGGTGGTGTGAGGTTAGTGTTTGACAGTAAGTGTTAACATCTCCTAGGATAATGATTTCATCCAGTATTGTTTCATACATCCAGGCTAGAATATTTTCTAGAATGGGAATGTTTTGCCCAGGAAGGATATATAAAACAGCTATGCAGATCTTCTTAGATGAGATAACTTTTAGAAATGTTTTAAGGATTTCAGCTGTGCGAAATTTTGATATAGTATTTGAGTATGAAAAACTTTTATTCCTGGTTTTAGCCAAGTGTCTGTAATAGCTGGCATGTCTGAGTTAGGGTGGGTAAATGCATGTCTGGGTTAGGGTGGGTAAATGCATGTCTGGGTTAGGGTAGGTAAATGCATGTCTGGGTTAGGATGGGTAAATGCATGTCTGGGTTTGGGTGGGTAAATGCATGTCTGGGTTAGGGTGGGTAAATGCATGTCTGGGTTTGGGTGGGTAAATGCATGTCTGGGTTAGGGTGGGTAAATGCATGTCTGGGTTAGGGTGGGTAAATAAGCATGAAAGCACATCAGTTTATCGCACGTGCTCCTGATATTAGGAGTGATACGTTTTAGTTTGTTTTTTGTCTGTGTAGTAGAAATGGGACCTGTGTTGGGGTGAATGTCCCCACTCAAGTTTAAGGCTGTGAAAGAACATCTAGTTGTTTTAGGAGTCTTAAGTAATTTGGGCATTTGTATTAGTTTTAAATTGTATGGTTAGTATTGAGGGCTTGAGGGTGGAAATAGAAGATCGGCATAGAGATCAGTGTTGGGGTTATTTGGGAGAAGCTTGTGGTGGAGGGATTGAGTGATGATGATGAGGTAATAGCTGAGGTATGCTTCTGTACTACTGCTGTTGGATATTCAATGGGCAGCTTTTAAAGTTATGGCTAAGGGTGCCCTCATCCAAAAAGCATCATATTACAAACAACAAAAAAGGGAAAATATAAGTAAAATAGAAAGTAAGCTAAGACATTTTGAACTTGAACTACAAAGAAATTGCACTCCTACTATTGAGAAACAAATAGCAAGTCTACAGAAACAGTTAAATGAGATTATAATGCAACAATATAGCAAGGAGAAGAAAGGAGATATGAGAGGCATTAGTAAAACAGCATGCTTGGTGTATAGTGATATATCTTAAATGTAAGGAGAGCGGGAATTAAGGCTGTTGGAAGTGATGCAGTTATAGGGGGTAGAGTATAAGTGAAAATACTATGGGATAGTAGTGTAGAAAGGGTGCGTGTGGTTAGAGTAATATGAGTGAGATGTGGGAGATGGATGTTGTGTAGAAGACTGATTGGAGTGTAGCTGGAACTGAAGAGAGTTTGCAGGAGGTAGTGCTAAAGGAAATATAAGTTTATGAAAGAAGAGAGGTAGGTTGTCAGAGTATCTTCTCTAGAATGTAAGGAATATAAGGGTACTAAAGGCTAGAGTATAATGATGGAGTCAAAATATGAAAAGTGAGGGTTTATTTGGGAAAAGAAAAGGATACAATGTGGAATAGATAGCGACGATTAGCTAGTCAAAGCTCCACCATCGCTGAAAGGGCACCACATTTGTGACGAGGTTCAACAGCTAGAGTTGTTACCAGTAATTTATAAGGCACAAAAATGAAGCATGCACAATTATCAAATTATCACTCATGCCTGAAAAGTCTAACTGATGCATATAGCTGCACTGGCATTAACAAACAGAATATATTTGTGCAGGAAAAGCCAAGTAGAGCAAATACAGAACATGGTTCCATGCATATTGCAGGGTTGGATTTCTGTCTATAAATTGATGTTAATGTGAATGCAGTCTGTCAGTAATGCCAAGGGAAATCATAAAGCAGACTTCTGAACATTAGTTCAGCAAAATTAAAAAAACATCAACAAACTGTAGACTCAAAAACAAGTAATCAAATAACTTACAAACTAATCAGTGTTTATGCATATGGAGGTATGGATGAGTCCCACCCAAATGGAGGAGAAGGAAGGTGAGTGTATTCCCTTCTTCCCATTTATTTCAGAATATCTATATTCTGGAAAAACCTTTTCAGCTCAATAGTAATGTCACCAAATCAGTTCAGAACATTACAGTGTTGTCATGACAGATACCTATATTCCTCTTTCATCTGCAGTATTAATTGTTAAAAAGAACTGTGAGTTCACCGGGTCAGCAGAGTTCTGGTAGTTCATTCGCTGAGATTACACAGAATGAGCATATTTACTTCATGTTGTATGAAGAGGGACACATGTCTCAATGTGTATGTCTGCTGAACTTTTACTTTCAGTGCCTTCACTATAGTTCCTTCAACAACAGATAAATTCTTGGTTTTTTTTTTCTTTTTTTTGTGTACTGCTGTGACTCTGAAAAATGTTGTCTTGTTGTATAAAAAAACAAGGGGCAATTCATAGATCGTAGAGGCTTCAACATTTGCCTAGTAAAGTTTAAGAGAGATCTAGAGTTTTTTAAGCAAGGAAGCTATATCCATCCTAAATGAAAACTTTGCAAACAGTGATATCCCTTTGGATATTCAATGGGCAGCTTTTAAAGTTATGGCTAAGGGTACCCTCATCCAAAAAGCATCATATTACAAACAACAAAAAAGGGAAAATATAAGTAAAATAGAAAGTAAGCTAAGACATTTTGAACTTGAACTACAAAGAAATTGCACTCCTACTATTGAGAAACAAATAGCAAGTCTACAGAAACAGTTAAATGAGATTATAACGCAACAATATACATTTACAGAAATTAGAATGCTACATGTATGTAGAGTGGGCTCAAACCCCTTCCAAAATGTTAGCAAGACTTATCAATGTAAGGAACCCCACTTGTAAAATACAAGAAATAAAATATAAAGACAATATTTATAACTCTGATATTGAAATAATAGGGGTTTACGAATAAATATTTCAAAACATTTACATTCCACAAGATCATATTAATGACATCCTATTCCAAACCTTTGCAAATAACTTAGAATTCCCTCAGATTACTGAATCCCAATCTAATAATCTCAAAAGCCCACTAACAGAAGAGGAAGTAAGTAAGGCTATTGAAAAATTAAAACCTGGGAAAGCTCCTGATCCTGGTGGGTATGTAGCAGAATTTTATAAACATTTTAAGCAACAAATAACACCAATAATCCTAAAACTATACAACTATATAATAAAAGTTGGGATATTAGACCTTTATCTGAACAACTCCAAAACCATATTTAACTCAAAAGTGAATACAGATCCCACAAGCCCGAACAACTATAGACCTATAGCTCTGATAAATTTGGATATCAAGATATTTTCAACAATTTTAGCACAAAGAATATAGAAAGTAGCCCCAGTCATAATAGCACCTGAACAGCTAGGCTTTATGAGTCACAGACAAGTAAAGAACAACACATTAACCATCGATGCCCTAACCACTTATGGGCCAAGGGCAAATCCCCTAAATATGCACTATCAGTAGATGCAACAAAAGCCTTTGACAGAGTCAATCAAAACTTCCTCCTCTTTGTACTTTTATCAATTTGGACTCCCAAATGAATACATAAAAATGATTAAAACATTATATACTAAATCAACTATAACTCTTTATATTAATAAGAAAACTTCTAACCCAATACAAATAGTAAATGGAACAAGACAGGGATGCTCACTCTCACCAAACCTCTTTAATTTTTATATAGAAGCATTACTACTGCAAATTACCCAGAGAACATACCATCATCTTATTTCTGTATCAAAAACTCAAATAAAATACACAGCATTTACAGATTATCTCAATATTTACTTTCAATATCCCAATACTGATTTAAATAAAATCCTATCATCCATAGATAAGTTTTCCGTGGTATCCAGCTATGAAATTAATCATAAGAAGTCAATCATTTATCCAATTAACCCACTGGGACATAAGGAATTTTACTTTCCAGAGACTAATGTTAAAGTGCAATATACCTTGAAGTATCTAGGTATAAATTTTAGCCATATGCAAGCAAATATGTTCAATAATAATATAGGTAAAATGTCGACAAATATAGTTGGTAACATTAGTAAGTGGGAAAAGCTTAAACTATTTACCTTATCAAAAGCTTCAATTATAAAAATGAACATATTGCCTAAGATTTTATACCATCTGAATGCCATTTTCATGAAAATTCCAGTTACCTTCTTCAACAAGATAAAAGTTCAAGTGGCAAAGTTCATATGGTACCCAAAAAGTACAAGAATTAACTATAATAAGCTAATACCCACAAAAGAAAAGGGAGGCCTAGGCCTTCATGATTTTCAATTGTACTCTGAAATTATTAATGCAAGCCACATCATGCAGCAAATCATGACCCAATAAGAAATGAATGGTACCCATTATGGATTAAATTATTTCACTGGGATATTATAACTTATAAAGTTAATCCAAAAACGATTCCCTTCTTAAAACAAGAAACTCCTAAGACAATAAAAATTCAGCCAATCTTAATAAACAACTGTGAAATTTTCAAGAAGCTACTGATATCAATACATTTAAAAGACACAGTTACGCTTTTGCAACCAATACATAACAACCCAGATATAAAGCTATCAAACACTATGGTAAATCTAGATAAATACCCTGTAATAAAAAATTCTACAGTATGGGATTTTCACCAATTAAAAAAACCTTCCAATGGAAAATATCATGGAACTACATAAAGCTAGCAATAAATATAACCCGATAATTAAAAAAATCTTATACCTAGTAAGTACTATAACCAAACATATCAGTGTAGTTGAGCAAGATGTCAAGTTAGCACAAGTTCTAAAATTGATCTTAAGTAAAAAGAAAATGATAGCAAATACATATAAATTAATAGCAAATATTAAATATCAAAGTACTATTCTCTTTTCAAAGTTTTAGGAAAGAAAACACCATAACAGACAATCAAAATGAATTAGCTATTAGAAATACTATGAAACTGACACCATACAAAAAGTTAATATACACACAGATCATGATTTTTAACAATGCCTACCATACACTTGTCCACCTTAACAAATTCAACCCATCCAAGTCACTCTATTGCCCCTTCTGTCCTAACAAAGAGGCGGATATCCTCCACATCATTTGGAGCTGCAAAACAGTCTATAAACTATGGTGCTCACTTAGATTCCTTTTAGAGAAATCAGGGCATTCAAAATTCACGCTGTCATGGGAAACAGCTATACTGCATGTATTGAAATGCAATAATAATATTTATTTATTTATTTAAATTTGTTGACCGGGAGTGTCCGACTGAACGTGGGTCCATTTTCAACGGAGGCCCGGGGAGAAAAGCTCCATAATTTCTCTAAACACATTATAATAACAATATGCACCCTATTAAAAGCTTACATAGCAAAAAAATGGAGGCAGATCAAGACTAACCGGGTCAGAATACAAAAGCATAGCAAAAAAACACATATTAGCCAAGAAGCTTTATAGTTTGATTCTCACATTGGGAAATTGGCTAGGCTTAAAAAATGTCCTACAAGGGCAGTTAACCTAGTACTAATCTATGTACCTAAAAATCTATGAACCTAATCTATGAACAAAAAGTCAGAAGAACCAAACCTACTATCAAAGGTACTGCAAAGCATTAATTGATATTCTGTCATAAACAGTATGTTAAATACTAATTATATAAGGATATTAAACACATCACTTTGTTGAGATTAGTAACCACAATAATTAAGGTGACATATTTGTATATATGTATATAAGGTTTAGTAGAGTAGATTGTTATCATTATATAGGTTGATGTTATACATCTAATATTGCTCACAGTTGTAAAATAATGTACAAGAGAACTACTATATGATAAAAGCTCTTGGGCTAACATAATATAACCATATCCTCCTAGTAACACAAACAGTAATTCTAAATTGTATAATAATGTACAAGAGAACTCCTATATGATAAAAGCTCTTGGACTAACTTAAAATATAACCATATCCTCGTAGTAACACAAATGGTAATTCTACTTAATTTGAATGTTAATGAGTAAAGTGGGCAATAACTATTTATTACATGCTTATGGTATGCACTCTGTAACGTCAACTGTGCCTCATGTATGTCTTGTAATCTTTTTCTGCATATTTTGTGAACAAATATTTAATAAAAAGAAATTTGATAAAAAAAGAAAGTTACATCCATGTCTTTGGCTTAGTTAGTAAAAGGAGTCAGGGAACTGTCTTTTGGATATAAAGTGAAGAAACTTTGTAATAATAATCTAACAGGAAATCCCAGACCTGGAAAGATTGTACAGACAGAGTAAAGGTGTTAAAGTTCCATGGATGGGAAAAGCAGTATTTTAAACTTGCACGGTCCATCTGTACATGACCGGGCACAGTTACTCTTTAATATCCAGATACTGGAAACTAGCACTAGTTATTTAAATCTCCTTGTCAATTGATAAACTACCTAAATTAAACTTTTGACTTTACATATCTCATGCAGACTTAGCTACATATTATCAGAAGTACATGCTCTTATGAAAACTGCTTTGACATAAAACTGTAAGAAATTGTAGATCACGTTATGGGGGCACATATCATCATCTCTTCCTGCTGTCCCAGCTCAGTGTGCACATTTTATAGCTTGAGGCAAATGAGACCACAAGCTGGGTATGAGATGGAACTACAGCTGAGAGATTCTGATGGCTTCATTATGTTCTGCTCCACCTGGGTGGCAAATTATAGGGGTATTCTTATTTTATAGTTTCCAGCTCATCTGTTTTATTTTTGCATGCAATGGATGATTTGTTTTTGGGTCCAAAATCATTGTAAATCCCTGGCATTTATAGTACGTAGAATTTCAGTCCAGTGTTATGCTACTTATGATATGTTCAGACAATTGTATCCCATTTGTTGTTATGTCCAGCGTCAGTGATTTTACCTTTATTTTGCTGGAAGAGAGTTGCAACCATGTAGATCTTATCATCTGGCGTAGTCAAAAATAGTTCTGAGCATTGCAGTGTTTCTGAAAAGACTGATGGCAGATCTGATCCAGTGCTTATGCTCTCCTGACAGAAGAACTGCACTGTTATAAAGCTGAATGCTCATAGCTTTAAGGGCATTAGGGACTATACAAGTTTGTCTTATAATAATGTCAACCATTACTCAATACCAAGATGAAAAGTGTTGACTACATTTAAGAAATTCCCATATGCTGTGGCCATCTTTGTTCAGGCTCTTCAGTGCAAAGCCATGTATCCTAATGATTGTACACTACAAACAGCTTAGAAAAACACATGAGCTGTTAGAAGGATTATTGATATCCGTTCCATGATGAGAACTGAACAGGCAAAACGCCTTGTCATTCCACGCCTCCTCCTGCTCATGTGAGCCTCATCAAGGCCCAAAGGAAGTAATCAAGAGGGAGTTGTCTGAGTCCTAATCTGGATCCTCTCCATCTCTGTCACCCAGCTGACAATATTTATCTGCAAGGCATAGGCTGTAGTCCAGCTACCTAATGCCATTTCAAAACTTCTAAATGTGAAACTGCAAAAATACAGGAAAACAGCTAATGGAAAAAAATCTCTCTTCTCTTGTAAAGTTTTTTTTTTTTTTTTTTTTTTTTTTTTGCAGGAGGCGAGCCCTATTATAGACCCATATGTGGAGAGCTGTTTGTCCATACCCTGCTACTACTGTATACTGTCTCAGAGGTTGCCATGTCTTGGAGAAAAAGAGAATACTCCAGAACATATCAATCTCAGACTTAGCATATGTAAGTTGACATAAGAGAATACCCCAAAACACATAAATCTCAGACTTAGCATATGTAAGTCGACATAAGAGAATACTCCAAAACACATCAATCTCAGACTTAGCATATGTAAGTCGACATAAGAGAATACTCCAAAACACATCAATCTCAGACTTAGCATATGTAAGTCGACATAAGAGAATACTCCAAAACACATCAATCTCAGACTTAGCATATGTAAGTCGACATAAGAGAATACCCCAAAACACATCAATCTCAGACTTAGCATATGTAAGTCGACATAAGAGAATACTCCAAAACGCATCAATCTCAGACTTAGCATATGTAAGTCGACATAAGAGAATACTCCAAAACACATCAATCTCAGACTTAGCACATGTAAGTCGACATACGAGAATACTCCAAAACACATCAATCTCAGACTTAGCATATGTAAGTCGACATAAGAGAATACTCCAAAACACATCAATCTCAGACTTAGCATATGTAAGTCAACATAAGAGAATACTCCAAAACACATCAATCTCAGACTTAGCATATGTAAGTCGACATAAGAGAATACTCCAAAACACATCCATCTCAGACTTAGCATATGTAAGACGACATAAGAGAATACTCCAAAACACATCAATCTCAGACTTAGCATATGTAAGTCGACATAAGAGAATACTCCAAAACACATCAATCTCAGACTTAGCACATGTAAGTCGACATACGAGAATACTCCAAAACACATCAATCTCAGACTTAGCATATGTAAGTCGACATAAGAGAATACTCCAAAACACATCAATCTCAGACTTAGCATATGTAAGTCGACATAAGAGAATACTCCAAAACACATCAATCTCAGACTTAGCATATGTAAGTCGACATAAGAGAATACTCCAAAACACATCAATCTCAGACTTGGCATATGTAAGTCGACATAAGAGAATACTCCAAAGCACATCAATCTCAGACTTAGCATATGTAAGTTGACATAAGAGAATACTCCGAAACACATCAATCTCAGACTTAGCATATGTAAGTCGACATAAGAGAATACTCCAAAACGCATCAATCTCAGACATAGCATATGTAAGTCTACATAAGAGAATACTCCAAAACGCATCAATCTCAGACTTAGCATATGTAAGTCGACATAAGAGAATACACCAAAACACATCAATCTCAGACTTAGCATATGTAAGTTGACATAAGAGAATACTCCAAAACACATCAATCTCAGACTTAGCATATGTAAGTCGACATTCTGGCTCATTCAGTATCATGATTCTGGGATTTATCTTGGATTTAAAGAGTAGTTACCCAATAGTCCAGGTATAGGATATGAGCATCAAGCATGAAATCATGAATTTGGCCCTTACAATAGGCAGGCACCTTGCCTTCTAGAAGATTCTCCAGTGGCAATGTATGCCTTCAAAGAGTGATACAAATGTATAGATATTAATGCCATTTTCTAACACACTAATATAGCACTAGTTTAAAGAAAATTTGAAAAGAAAACTCAAGCTTTGGAATTGTTCCTATTGCTTTTGTTTGTGAGAAAGCTAATCACATTCTTAAAGTGTACAGTCACCTTTAAAATACCATATGTGTGTAACCGACTGTTAATGATGGGAGTAATTTTCTTTTTTTAACAGTTCATGTGTTTTTTTTTTTTTTTTGGAGCTTTTCTCCATGGGCCTCCGCTGAAAATGGACCTATGTCCAGTCAATCACTCCCGGTCAACAAATATAAATAAATAAATTAATCAATTAATTAAATAAATAATTTCTTTATCATAAAACATGTCAAATTTATCTGTGTTTGGAGCAAAACAATGTCATGTTTGCAGTTAATTTTGTTGATAAACACTGCTGCTTAAAAATGTCCTTGAAGGTGAAAACTCCTGACAGGACATCATAAAAAACTGAACAACAATGCTTCACTATCTACATTAGCGTATAAACTATAATTTTTTCATGCAATTGCAGCTCCAGGAGAGTCTTATATGTTAGGAGGAGAATGTGTCAGTTGTATGTCATAGACATAAAATCTTACCTGGAAAACTCTTGTGATGATCCTAATGTAAGTGAGAAGACTGTCATCTAAAATTGTATGCTGGTTTTGATTATCCTGAATACATTGCTAGTATATGTAAATCACATTCAGTACCTTAGTGGACATCATTTTGTATGTGTGGCAATAAGGAAAAACTGACCTGCCAGTGAAAGTAAAATGTCAAAAAGATATGTCATATCCATTGTTATGTTGTCAAACTACTTGCAGATCCATTGTCAGGAGTATAAACTGTTTAAAACAGGTATATGAGAAGGGCATCAACATGCTTTAAGCTTATTTAAAACATTATCCTGTATTCCTTCTTTGCAGTGTTTAAGATACATTGCTATATCAAGCCAATGACAGACAGCTAAGTAACTGTTATTTCAGACTTGCACATTAAGATTATTCATTTGGCAAAGTATATTTAGCTTGTTAGATAGCTCAGAGTTCTTGGTTGCATTAACAGGGATGATGCTTTGAAGTTTACCTGTAAGCATCTTCTTAGGAAACCTGTGACAAATGCTTTGCAAATTTCTCTAAATTATATTCTATAAATTATTAGTATAAATAGCAGCTATGAACATAATCATATCCTTGACAGGGTCTTTTGTAACTGAAAACAATTTCATGCAGTAATAGATCATTAATAAATAAGCAAAAAACATTGGTCCCAAAATGGAATTCCACACTGATAAAAAAAAAATCCTTAGCCTTAACTATTGCCTCCCACTGTGTTCCTCCTTCCTGAAAATAAAACTTTCATAAGATGCCAGTCTCTTCACTTTCTTACACCAAGTAGTTTATCAGAAAGCTTCAGAAAAGCAGTCTTCATTAATTGCCTACTCTGTAGATTGCCATCCAGCCAAACATTTTTATTTTATTTATTTATTGACATTTGTTAACTGGGTTAGTCCAGCTGAGCCAGGAGCCCATTTTCAGTGGACACCCGAGGAGAAAAGCTCCAATTACAGACAAAGTATACATATCCGTTTAGTATACAATTAAAAACATACATAACAGTTTAGTGTACAATTTAAAAACAATTATTAATTGGCAAACACTACAAGTACACATAAATTCTGTACTGTAAAGGAAAACAAACTTTTTTTTTTCTGTGTGTGGTGTGAGTATCTGTTGTATAACTGGTGTGGTAAGGTGTATAGCAGGATTCATGAAAGGGGTGGAAGGGATATCAAGAGGTGTAATGAGATGTCAGTGCAATAAATGTGGGAGATAATATAATGAGAGGATTGTATGATATTGTGGTACAACAGCAATGGTATTGGAGTGATAAAAAGTATGTTTTGAAGTTGTAATGAAATGTGTACTACAGAGTAGAATTGGAGCTAGATAGGGTCATGGCAAGTACAACTTTTGGTTCTCATAAACTGTAGTTTGGATAAAGTCACTACCCAATTTTCTACAATTCAAGTTTCTTCTCAACCTCCTTCATGATTTTTTCCATATGCATCTGTCAGAGTAAAATACTGTCTACAGCTCAGTTCAAGAATCAAATAATTAAATATCTGACTAAAGAAAGTTTGTTTTTTGTTATATTTAGAAATGTACACTATTTTGTTTTTAGGTATCATTGTATGATGATGGCATGGTTATGTTTTTACTATGCTGATGTATAACTTGTAGACAAGTTAATGCTTTTGTGTTGCACCAAAATTGCATATTTGCTGTGTGAGACGTTGCCTTGTGTATCTCCATATGCAACAAATGTCTCCTCTGTGGGCAGGAGGGATAGAGAAGAGAAATAAAGGTAAAGAAAAGAAATGTTCTCCATTGCTTGCCACCATTGGGGACTTGAGTTATCTCCACACGGTTTGGCTATAGAGACACAATTAGCCTTTTTGCTAAGTACTTGGGAGGTTTTGACTCATGCCCCTAACAGCAGCTTTTCCAGGGCTACCCATAATGCACTTTAGTAGCAGTTCCAAGTGGTTCGGTGCATTTTCCTAAGCTGCCCTTTAATTATGCATCATTACAGCATTTATCAGAGGCATTACCCTTCTCTTACTTTCCTTTAACACCTGTCCAGGTGTGATCGTTAGTGAAACATCTACTGACTGCAGATCATTCAAGTTTTATTGTGTTATCAGTAGTCCCATTATCACTAAAAGCTGCTGGACCAAGGCTACTTCTCATTATGTGTTGCTCACCTGGTCCTTTCCATGAGGTTGCTCTTTGTATGCAAACAGGTACATGAGGTGACCTTCTCCACATGTGGGTTAGGAAATATTATACAAATTTAATACTAGATAAAATAAAGTGCACTATCCCTTTTACCTACTTTTATTTTTCTTTAATATTAGTGTCTTGCTATTATCAGTTATCCAGTAAATGTTTGATTCAAGGCAGTTACTCTATATTTTATTCAAAGCTGAATTTTGTATGTGTACAGTCTTCTCTCAGAATGATATCAACATATGTTATGCAAAGAGTGCATATGTGGACATTAATTTGGGAAACATAATAAAAATGAATGTCTTCATGAACAAAAACTACTATATTTGCCAAACTTTGTTTATAAGGACTAATGTTGCGATATGCTGTGATCTGCTCTGGTTTGTTATATAAACTGACAGTGTACACTGAAATACTGACATCACATCTTCATTTATAGAACAATTTAAGAGATGCTGGCATATTAATAAGAGGAAGGCAGTCCAGTGCATTGATTTAATTAACAATAACTGCTTTTGAGGTGTTATCATGCATGTATTATACTGATGGTTGGAAAAGTACAACATGCCATATTTACAGTTCTGTTTACATAATATGGTGTTAGTAATCTGTTGTGCTAAAAGTTCAGATGAATACAATGGTCTAGCTATTCAACTAATGGATACTGAAACAGTTACATTGCTGTTATTGTTGCTTTTTATTGCAGTGTGATAATACCTTATAAATTGTGTGTGTGTGTGTGTGTGTGTGTGCATGCGCGCAAGTGCGCACTTGTCTGAATAAACATTTGTGTGGTGGGACTTTAAGTGCATTTTGTTGGTGAGATTATGGACAATAGTGGAAGGCTATTGCTATCTATCTCAGTAAATAGCAGTATACTTTAGTTTAGGTTAGTATTTAAAAATATAATGAAAAGTGAAATGAGTTATTTTGCTTCAGACCTAAAGCAGGATTTTACTGTGAAGCAATAGCTTTCACCCAAAGTATGTCATATTGCTGTCAGGCTTTACAGTATAATTAGAAATGGACTTACCAGTTTATTGAAATCCCTGTTTCTGTTCCTACCCAAGATTATCCTGAAATGGAAATTACAGGATTAGCTAATCCTTCTCAGTAACCACAGTCATTTATATAATGTAGTAAACAGAAGTGGGAAATCCTGTAAAAGAACCCATCAAATATGTTCTTTTTTCACAACAAATCAATTTGTCAGAGAGTAGTTCAAAATATTAAATTCAATATTTATAAATACAACTAAAAAAAGCACACATGATGCTAGAGTGACATATATAGGCATATTAACAGATAGATAGATAGATAGATAGATAGATAGATAGATAGATAGATAAGGGCGTGTGTGTGTGTGTGTGTGTGTGTGTGTGTGTGTGTGTGTGTGTGTGTGTGTGTGTGTGTGTGTGTGAGTGTGTGTGTGTGTGTGTGTGTGTGTGCATGTGTTTTGGTGGAAAGAATGACCAGATATGTTTGAATTTCCATTGTCGACATTTCCGTAGTGTACAGAATGAAAAGCAAGCTAACATTCTTAATGATAGAAATTGTTCTTCCCACAACTGTCAGACATTGTACCATGAATACTCACAATCAAAATTAAAAGATTGTGAATGGTCTTTTGCCCAAAGTTAGTCAAAACCCCTGTAACCACTTAATCCTGTCTGAGGGCATCAATATTTAAAGGAAATGCTACGGTTATACACACACACACACACACACACACACACACACACACACACACACACACACACACACACGTATTTATCATTTCATGACTGGCAAATTCTGCGAAAAGCACCTCTTTTGAAACATTGCAACCAGACTTGCTTAATTTGAGCTCTTACATTTTGGCAAAGTTGTAGCTATTAATAAAAGTACTTCCTAAAATATATTTAAATAAAGTATGCAAACATTATGATTTACATTGCATTCCTTAAACATGATCATATAACAAGTCAATATGCTACAAATTCAGTCAAAATACAGGGTTTTCTTGCTGTAATTGTTTTATTGTTATAATGTTTTGAGTCTTTATAAAGCTAATTAATTTTGGAAAATGGCATGTAACCTTTTACCTTTCCATGAAATACATTAATATATGCAATATTTTCTTAAACAGCTACCTAAAATAATTTTGCAACATTACAAAAAATAATCAGAATCCATTTTAAACTAAGAATTTTTAAGGATGAATATCCTTCTGGAAAGAAAGGCTAATCTCATCATTGAGTAAATAAATCTGCCCATTACTTGTGAACAACATACAGTTCAAACTACATTACCAGACCAATATATATATATATATATATATATATATATATATATATATATATATATACATACATGAATATGTATCTCATTTATAGTGCTCATAGTTTTATATATATATATATATATATATATATATATATATATACATGAATATGTATCTCATTTATAGTGCTCATAGGTTTTTTTTTTTGTTTTTTTGTTCATGAATTTACTTGCAGAAGTTAATTTAAGTGAGGAATAAGAAAGCTACACTGTAAGGTTACTGTATCTTAGGCAGCTCAGAAATGGATACCAAAACAAAGTAACTGTTCCTTTTAAATAAGCATTGTTGAACTATATTGAATGCAAAAGGAAACTGCACAAACAGAAAGACTAAAATTACAGATTTGTCTGTGTGTGACTGAATAATCTGCTTATACTGAGTGGTCAAAGACAAGTCAAGGCAGACAGACTTATCTGGTTTACTTAGGAGAGACATGGTAACAGCCTTATTCATGGCTAAATGTTACAGAATGAGTAACTATAGTGATGCAATTTTTTAACTATAAATAGAAGGTGTGTAAAAGAAAAGGATGCACAAATATACAAAACCAGTGTATAATGCATACAATGCAAAGATCAGTCTCAATTATCTATTGGTTAAACAATATCTGGCACATTCAAAATGGACAAAACTAAATATTTGGGTTTGTGAAATAATTCTGAGGTGTGTACTCTAACATCACTGATTTCACTTCCTAAGGCATAGGCACTCCCTAGCATGTTTCACCAAATGTAACTCAGCCCTCTGTAGTTTTAAGTTTCATTAACGTTAAACCTGTACCCATAATCAAACTTCACAGGATTTTGCAGAGATGTTGTTTTATAGTGATGATATAATCATGCATTTATGGGATGTTGATGAATTATAACAGACATTTGAAATCCCTGTTAAATAGTTTGTACCATCTGCTGTAAGTAGACATCCACAGTACCGTTTTATATGTTCACCTTCTAGAGCTATTCAATTTGTTACTCTAGGACAATCATTCCATTAAGTTTTGAGATTTTATTCTGCTTCCTGATACCAGTAGGATTGAGTTTAGTTATCCTTATCCTCTTTGTAAAGCTTTCAAGAGATTTTGTTAATTTTCGTTTAGGAGATATTTATAATCTTTGACATGAGGGTGATAATCAGTTAGAGCTCTTCATTATATAATGCATTGCCATGCACAGAATCACATCCTAAAAGTTCATTTGGTGTGGATAAGTTGTATTAAAATTCATAGGCTTTCATTTAATAAATATTAGAAGAGTCTAGAGTAAAAGAGTCATTGTGTAAGACACATATTATTATTTGCTGTATGTCTATAAAGACAATTATTGTAATATGGTATGTAGTGTTTGCAAAACCATGATGAAAAAATTGAGGTGGAAAAAAGATTACTATTTGATTAACTCCATAACCCCATGACCTCATGCTGTTAAGCAGGATTACACTGTAATTAAAGCGAGTAGATTGACCAGTTTGCTGGTGTTGATTGGAAAAATCTGTTGTGTTTGAACTGTAAAAAATACAAGGTGACATTTTATTACAGATTTTAATATTTTGTGTTAAATATTTTGGCCAGTCCTAATGATAATCTAGTATAAATGTAAGCTATTTTTAAACTATACCATGATCAAATTGTTTAAATATTAATTTGGAGTTTTTTTTACTAAGAAACATAACGGATGATTGATGTTTTGACAGCAAAGATATTTTAAATGTTGTATTTTTCCAGTAACATACTATTTGCATTCTGTAGTATTGGAAGGGACATGAATGAGTGGTCATAAAGTTTGTGTAGCATTTTAACATTTAATTGTCTGTTGTTATAAATATACAAAGGAATCCTGAGGTGTATTATCATTCTGCTGAAGAATTAATGACAGGCTTCTCTATGCTATAGACAGATTTTATGCATTCTCTGAATCAAAGTGATAGAATATAAGATGATGAAGCCATAAGCCTTTATATAAAATGTCTGACTATGCAAATATAAACACAAAGATATGTATACATATGAAAGGAGTCTAGAATATTTTTGAGGACTGGTATGGATATTTTGAATAAGTGGATTGATTTCCATGCCTGCAAACTATATAATCATTGCACTCCTATTTTTCCACTCTTTGCTGGCTGGTAAAAGTATATTTTTTTAAGATCATTTAGTCTTTCCAAGGCATAGATTATTACAAAATGCCAAGCGCTTTTCATTTTCTCTCAGCCTTCAGTTAACCATTAATCATCTGTCTCACATTGTACAGTTTGATTGATCATCCTCACCTCTCCTCGAGGTAAGGACTCTATGACCTGTTATTTAGTTTTTATAGATGCAGGCTAAGTG
Source organism: Protopterus annectens (assembly GCF_019279795.1). NCBI lineage: Eukaryota > Metazoa > Chordata > Ceratodontiformes > Protopteridae > Protopterus > Protopterus annectens. The sequence goes on along the minus strand of NC_056729.1, from coordinate 220,091,459 downwards.
ATGGGAGTTTTGCCATCATCCATTGGACTAAGTTTGGGTGGGAAAAAATTCCTTTCTAGACCTACCTGATCCCGCCTGTGCATAACTATAACATCTGCAAGGGGTATCATGCAACTAATGGGAATGCGTCAGACTTTCATGAGTGCCACTTCCTTCCTTGACAATATTCTTTTGAAAAGTACCACTGGTGAGCTTTAGACAC
>NC_056729.1:219978757-220086257 GCF_019279795.1 Protopterus annectens | reverse complement strand
CTTCCCAATCCTGGATGGGCACAATAATCCTGCCCTGTATTTCTGTCAATCACCCGCGCCATTAATTGAACCTGTGTCAGCTAGGCTACAGTCAGAGCTTTATGTCTCCATGCCAGCTGCTAGAGAGATATAGTTAATAAACTGTCTGTATGCATAAAGAAACTCAGTCATGTAGGGAAGGTGAATGTCAATTTCAAACCATAGAAAGAATGTTAAAAAAAACAGTGATATGTAAGACAATGACATTTGTTGTGCTACAGGTTACAGGGATGCTGTTTTGTCTTTGGTGTTATCTATCTTGCAATTTGAGACTTTAGAACATTCTACCTTATGATTAGTTCTGTAATTATCTTTGCCTGAGATTTTTGTATGGTAACATCCAGCTTACACTTTTTTGGGGTTAGAATTTACAATTTTGATACAAAAGTTAAATGAGATGGTAACTGTGAAGATTTAGAACTTATAGCTAGAAGGATTTGGGAAAAGAAGCATGCTCTGAGATTACTTTGTATTGAGATGGACAGCAGAGCTGAATTCCATTTTACTGGGATCAATGTCCCTGACAAATGCAAGATGTGGACACTGCAGAGTTAAGTAATCTACCAAATGGTTTACTTCACCATTCCAGAGTTAGGGCAAAAGCAATACACTGAAACACAAAAATCAAACTCACCCTTACTCAATTTATAAAACAAGAAGTTAGAAGTGAAATAACGACTGCCTACATCCCTGTTTTAAAGTCAGACAACAAAATGGAGTCCAGACTTGCCCTCATGTTCAAACTGGCTTTACAGATGAATGTCTTCTTCTGTTCCTTGAAGAGAATATTGTTGCAAGCAATAACAGGCTTAGAGCTATGCATATTCTGCTGCAAATGATAACTTTCTATTATACAATATGCATATTTCAACTATACTGCTTTCCTAGTAGGTTTGCGACTATACAAATATATTTCCTCCAAACAAGGTGGTTGGAGAACTATGAATAAGTCTTTTGCACAATGTTGTGTATAGTTGTAGATGAAAAGAAAAACAGGCTGTGTTGTAATTCTCTTTCTTGCCGCTTGAAGAGGGAGAATATTCAACGTGTATTCTAAAGCAAGGGAGTTTCCATGATGACAAACTAGCTATAAATCAAATCTTTTGGTCAACTTCTAGATTACGAGGTCAGCAACTGCTGTAAAAAAAGCCCCAGGTGGTGTAATACTTTTCTACTTAACTTGCTTATGTGATGCTACTTTACTCGCTTATGTGAGTGGTAAAGAAAACAGTATCTGGCATGCCATTTTGCACTGAATGATAAAGCTGATTCGCATTTTGTGTTTTGATTTAAAGCAGAAGAGTATAAAACAATGCTCTATGGTAATACTGACATATTAGTATGGTTTGTGTCATGGTCTGTGAGTTGTACTTCAGTGGTTAAAATTAGTTATGTTAAACCATCCACTCTAGAGCCCCATGTATGATACAGACTCAAAGGAATGTACATCTATAGCAGAAAACAAAACCTTGCCAGACAGTTTGCCTCGAAAAAGGCCACAACGTAGTATGGTTAGAAACACACAATTTGTACTTTAGCATAAAAATGGAGTAAATGTAAACAGAATATGGGAAGGGGTGGGTCTTATATAGACTGTGGCATGAGGAATGATGAAATAGCATTAGAATAGTCATTCTCCAGCAGTGATTTATATACACGTGAAAGCTCTTGCCAAGTCAGAGCAATGTACACCATGTATGAAAATGTTTATGCTTTTGATATTAAGATATAATAGACAATAGTCTTTACAATATAATATATACAAACAGAACTGTAAACATCAATGCATAAGTCTGTAGCTTAGGAATAAAATGGCACGCAATAAGTCTGTTTCCAATATTATTGCCGAATATGCTTTGCAAGCAATTAGTCCAATGGAGCTTGCTGATGTAAGATAAATGGTTATTTCAGAACTACTCATGTAGAAGTTTATCTTAGTTTTAGTAAAAGTAAAAGTGCAAGTGTTAATGCTTCCTTTAGGCCTTAACCTGTATTGGTACAGAGCTGGGACATGTTTGTAGTTTCTCTGTGAAGATTTAAAACTGCTTATGAGAACAGAATGAGTTATCTACCATAATATTACATTGTAATGATGAGGAACAAAAAATGTCTGGCCGCAGAAGAGGGAATGTTATGTGTTCCACTTTAATAAAGCTTCTGTTGGACTATCAAAAGTGCTTTCTATTTAAAAAGACAGCATTTTTATAAATGAGATGCTGTTTGAAGCCTGATCTTTTCCTAAATTTCACAAACATATTTTTTTCTAGTAAATAACCAACACCATTAGCAGCAAGTCTAAGATGTCCTTTGCAAAAAAAAGTTTTTTAAATAAGTTTAGAATAACCATGGAAGAAAATCATTTTGTAAAAAAAATGAAAAAAACAAAACATTTTCTTTATTGCTGATGGTTTGAAGTTGCGATTATGTGATTTTTGTTAACAGTGAAATATTAAGTGTTCATAATGGACATTTCACTGAGAGGAGGTAAGACAAATTGTTCGTCCCAAAGGTCCTAAAGAATGAGTGACATTCTTTATTTTTTTTTTTATTTTTAGAATCTCAGCAATTTCATCACGAGTGAAAAATTAGAACTTTCCATTTTGTTTCATGTCCAAAATGTTTGATTCAGTAAAGTCAGCAATATTAGAAGCAAATGTTAGGTTGCATCCATCACATCTGTTATTAATAACTCCTTGGTTGGAAGGGGATCAGGGCATACTCCCTGCCAGCAGTAAGACACTGCACCAGTGTCTGCGATCTCTTCACTGGCCCTGGACATGTGCTGGGCCGAGATTTGAGGAGGCTGGGGTAGGTCTAGTTGGTCCGATGCAGATGATGGTCAGCTCCAAAAAGGTGGAGAAACAAAAGCAGTAAACAGTGGGCTATTGTTTTGATACCATAACCAACAATGATCACAACATTTTCTGTTTAACTATCAAAGCTTCAGCTTACTTATTAAGGTATCTGTATTGCATGTCAGAACTTCTTGTTAAATACTATCCTTTAAAGAGCCAGCATGTTCGGAGAGTGTACTAAGTTCAGACAAAGAACAACATTACCTACCAGTGGAAAAACAGGGGTTAATAATAAGTCTAGATGGATAACTAGTAACTATCAAAGTAATGTCTGAACATCTAAACTCTCCAGTTCTCATCTTAGATACCTGAGGGAAACACTGAATGTTGAGGGTAGCCAAGATCACTGCAAAAGGAGCTATGTTAACAGGTCCTCAAAACTCAATTAAATAGAAGTGCTTTTACAAGCGCTATGAAATGGAGGCAGGAAAAGCAATGGTGAATAGGAGAAATGGGGTCCTACACTGACATGAGCACAGAGCTTGAACTTTAGACTTTAGGCACTATTTCACTATTTTTTTTTAACTCTTAAGCAAAATCTAAATTTGTTTTACAGAAGAATGTCACAACATGTGTTTTCAGTAAATGTTCTGTAATAATTGGATTGCATTATTTCAGCAGTACAGCTTTAAAAGAGAGGAAGAACAAATGCAGAACAACATGGTTATTTATAGGGGAGCATGTCTTGGATATGATCAGCAGGTAAGGGGACATTGTAATGTTCCTAAAGCACTGCAACATATTGCCACATGGCAGTGGATGGTATATCTACACTGATACAGTGATACATATTGAGTTCAACAAAATATAATCATAGTAACCTTCTCAAGTGAGTTACCAGTGGTACTGATAAATGGAAATTGATGAAAAAATAAGGCATTGAGCTGTTAAATAGGTATTTTCTGTAACCAAAAGGTAAAGTGTTTGATTCCTTATACCTCCATGTACGATCTCCAATGGCTTTACCTGACTAACTGTGTTAGTCATGTTCTCTGTGTGGATTTGTGTTGACTTCCTACCAGATAAATCATACATTGCCTTTATAACAATTTCAATATTATCCATCTGTACAATGAATCAATAGTGATGGCATAATGCCCAGCAAGTACTGAACAGATTAGAAATTGCACTATACCCAGCACATATTGAACATAGTAGACTGCACTATGCCCAACATGCACTGAACTCAGTAGTAGATGCGCTATAGTTAGCAAGCACTGGCCTCATAGTGATTACACTTTACACAACATACAAATAACACAGTAGTAGCTGCACTATACTTAGAAAGCACTGACCTCATAGTGATTACACTATACACAACATACAAAGAACTCAGAAGTAGTTGCACTATATTTAGCAAGCACTGACCTCATAGTGATTACACTATACACAACATGCAAATAACTCAGCATTAGTTGCACTATACTTCGCAAGCACTGACCTCATAGTGATTACACTGTGCACAACATACAAAGAACTCAGCAGAGAATGTACTAAACCCAGCATGCACTAAACCTAGTATGGAATACACTGTACCCAACATGCACTAACTAGGTGGTAATTGCACTATGCCCAGCATGCCCTGAACTCAGTAGTAATTCCACTATGCACTTGTGCACTTAATTCAGTAGTGATTGCAGTATACCGATCATGCATTGAGCTCATTGTTTACCTTTACTTCATAAATTAGCATTTATCCAGAGTTTTTTTTTTATTCTTTCATGTCAAGTGCCTTTTCTAGTCTTCATATGTCAGATGCCATGTACAGTAAATGACTTATCTGAGAATTTTATTGAATTCATATCAGTTATCCATTATATTTTTCAGATAGTTTTGACCATTACTCTGTGGAATGCTTATGGCCATAGATCAGTTCTGACAGTTTCTATTATATAATTTATCATTTTTCTCTGTTAATCTATGAAAGCTGTGTATAAATAATGCATTAAAAGCATATATCCACACAGATATTTACACACACACACACACACACACACACACACACACACACACACACACACACACACACACACACACACACACACACACACACACACGTGTGTGTGTGTGTGTGAGTATGTGTGTATATATACACCTATCTATCTATATCTCTATCTCTCACTCTCTCTCTCTCTCTATATATATATATGTGTGTGTGTGTGTGTGTGTGTGTGTGTGTGTATAAAGATATATAGGTATGTTTGTACATATATGTATGTGTGGGTATATGTATATATATATATATATATATATATATATATATATATATATATATATATGTATATAAAGAAATTTTGGTATGAAAATAAAAGAATATGCTATCTTGAATTTCCTAAATGTATTTCTTGAATCTAATTCCTTTCTATGCTTTTTATAGAGGCATCCTGTACCACAGGGCTTTAATTGCCTCACCGAATGACATACTTGAATGCTCTTGATGTATTTGTACTTGAATTTATTTTTTATGATGATAAACCAACTGCTATACAGAGATTAGGTGAATATGACTGGGCGTGTTTACTGCCAGAGCATCATAAGTGTCTGTGTTATGTTTATCTACAGCTGGTCTGTCTGCTTATTGCCAGTCTGATAGAGCGGGAGACAGGCTAAAGATAAGTATTCCCATTACTCCTGATACAGCTAGATAGACAGGCACATGGTGATACATCTGTGTATAACGATAGATAGATAGATAGATAGATAGATAGATAGATAGATAGATAGATAGATAGATAAACAGGGGTACGTGTGCCACATAGCTAGCAGTTTATGTGCTTGTGTGTATCTATATGCACATGCACATGTGCTTGAATATAAGTGTGTGTGTGTGTGTGTGTGTGTGTGTGTGTGTGTGTGTGTGTGTGTGTGTGTGTGTGTGTGTGTCTCTCTGTAAGTGTATATATTTAAGTGCCCATTTATTTGTTTCAAAGCATAATTTTATAAAGCTGCAGTGAAACATGCAAATAAGGGCTTAGAGCCTATGTAATATTCATCATCCTTGCTGAAGATTTATGATATTACCATATATTTAAATCATCTTATGAATAGAACAACTGCCTCCTTTTATCTCTAAATATCAATTTTGCTTATAAAATCTAGATTTTGCTCTGATGTACAATAGTGCCTCTGGGGCCAAGAGTTATAAAGATCTAAAGCATCTTCCCGCAGTATGCTCTTAATGAATACATTTTGAAAATTCTGTGTAGAAATATTAATAAAGAAGTAAGCTGTTGAACTCTGCTTTCTTTTTGAATATGATATCTGTTATTGATTTACATCATAATATTCAGTCCATGTTGATCTCTATCTGTTGAAATGGCCATAGGAAAAACTCTCATGATGATAAAATGGATAAGAGTTGATTTTCGGTTTAAAAACACTCATACTTTGAGTTGAATTTGTTAAGGCTTCCACAAGGTGTACAGTCCACGGTAACCTCTGTGAATTCAAAGACAGCCCTACCACACTGCTTTTACATGAAAACATTTAGTAACATAACAAAATGTCTCTGCAGCTGTGCTACATGCTAGTATTGCAGTCTGTGAGAGAGAAATATCCTAATTAGCCATGTTGTCTCACTGGTGCTGCCTGCTTTAAGACATTTATGCAGTCAAGAGAATCACTTGACTGCATAGATTGGCATGGTTGCTCTTGGCCCCATGTGATGGTGATCACAGCCAAAAGGCCATTTTCATCCATTGCAGTAGAGGTAAGTGCTGTGGAGTCTAGTGGTAAGGTAATGTTGGTGTGTGTGTATGTGTGTGTGTGTGTGTGTGTGTGTGTGTGTGTGTGTGTGTGTGTGTGTGTGTGAATCGATACAGGGGGATGCATGTGTGAGAGTATGTGTGAGTACGTGTGTGCCTGAGAGATAGTGGTATGTATGTGAGTAGAGCTGAGTGGACAATTGTGTCTGTGAGTCCGATGTAAACCAAGTTGTTGCCAGCTCCATCCATCCTCAAAATAAAACAATAGTTAATATTTAAAGTGCATTGAAAACAGCTTCTATGTTTCAAAGACAGCATATATTTGGTCTGATTACACTAAGCCGTAAGAATTTATTTGCTATCAATTTTAATAACAATATAAATGTGCATTGAAATTTATAGCTCACACCTCCAGTTTGCCTTTGCACATTCATTTCTGAACAGAACATGCAAATGCCTGCATTAACACCTGCTTGCCTTATGGAAATATTTGTTTCTTCTTTTAGTAAAATAGCCTCCTTTAAGCCCTGTTTTTCTTTTGGATAGAATTCATCATCCAGACCAGTCAAGTATCTATCCTCCAGCCTGCCAGACCTTAACCAATTACTGTACATGTCTTAGTTGCTGATTCCATATGCAAGGCCCTAACTGCTGTCAAGTCCCCCAACCTGCTATCAGTGCCCTTAGGTCTCATGGATCCTGTTTGCCTATTGCCTGACCGGTTCCAGGTGTTCTGTCAACCCACTGGTTTGCAGGTCCTACATCTTGCCATCCTGAGCACTTATAAATTGTAGACTTCATGGTCTTCCTTTTTAGCCTTGTCCTATACGAGTGTTCTGTCTGCAGTGTCTTTCTCAGTCTCATCATATCACTCATCAGGCAACATTGATATTATCTTTCTCCACAACTACTGGTAGGTTGGGTAGCGGTTGTATCTAAAAACTGCTAAAACAGGCAAAACCCAGAGGAAAAGCTCATTAAATTATGCATTGACTATCTTTGTGATATAATTACATTTTACCTCCTCTATCCTGATGACCTAACCATCTTCTCTACATGCAAAGCACTGACAGATTTGGTGCCCCTGCTCATGACTCTCATGGTGTTGACAGATGGTGAGATGGCTTTGTTCTTATCAATTCTCTGGTTATGTCACCATGTTGTAAAGCGGAAGTTAAAATGGCCCCATTTCAGTGTAAGTTTCTGGAGACAACTGTCACTAATGCAAGTTTGTTCCACGCACTCCACCATTGATTACAGCCCGATCTTTCATTGAAGTAAGGATACAATTACTGTTTAAACAGTTCAATGAGCACTTTTTAATTCTTACAAGAACAAAATATATTTATTATTTTACCATCATTCATAAATGTTTCATTTGCATTTATTTTATTAAAAGCATAGCATTGCACTCCTAACATTCATTTGCCCTTCAATTTGGACTTTGGCATCTGCTGCTAAACAGCGCATTGCATAATCTTCAGGGGGAGCCTCATTTTGAATCAGAATAGTGAACCTATAGGCTCTGTCTTCCTTCTTGTATGTTTTATACCAAAACAACTTCCCAGAGACCCTGTTTCTCTTTTTGTTATACATCATCTTCTTGGGAAGCCCCATGCCTGGCCCCAGGTCACACATTTACCCTTAGCATTCTTTCTATGACAGACCCTTATTCACACCATTTACTGGAGAACTGATGTCCTGTCAGTCTTTCAGAAGGGTGTCATGTTCTGCAGTCCTACTGAAAACATGCACGTCCACATCCTGCCAGTCCATGCACTAGCAGGTCCAGTGTCCAGCTAAGCTGAGGACGTTAGTGGATGCTTTTGTTGCTGTTCTTTACCGAGTGACCTAACATCAGCCAACTACCATGCCCTACCTCTGTAGGTGCACCTGTGTTAGTTACTGAAATATGGTTTCCAGCATAAATACGACACACTCCATCCTTCATAGAAATGAAATAATACAAGTGCCTTGCCATTCAGCTACTCATGACAGATTACATTCCCCTTGCCCCATACAGTTTTGACAGTAATATATTACTTTCTGCTGAGAGTGTCTCTGATCTTTTCCCATGTGGATTTACTCATAAGCACGCATCCAGACAGGCTAAGTGACAATGAATTACTCTACAAGATATATTCTCAGGTAAAGAGATCTCAAAAATAAGTCCTTAATACTCCAATACTGCCATTCATTTTCGGAAGTTATTCCCAATGAGGTGCATGGCCAACATGCCAAGCATTCCATAGTACTACTCCAACTGGATATGGAATGTCATCAGCTGAATTCAGTATAAACCTTTAAAACTGTGCCATGAACTTTTTTGATATCCACTCTCTGCTGATTTCATCAATGTTTGTCTTGGCATGTTCTACTCCCCAGAATAAATTATAAATATTTTAATAATTTTTACTTCCATTGTATTTTTTTATTTTAGACATCCATTGTTTCATAAAACTAGTGAAAGAAGTATACCCCAGAACTAACCTTTTCAATGAAATATTATTTTTCACTTATATATACAAATATATATATTTAAAATATATATAAAATATATATAAAATATACAAATTTAAGCATTCTGTTCTACATTTAGCCAAGAAGGCTAGGAATTTCCTTCATATGCATAGATGTATTGCTCATACTTAAAATGCTGCAAAGACTGAATTCTTTGCTTTACTTATAAATTATTGGTGTACAAAAATGTGGAAATTCTCCTTCAGCCAGTGAACTTATTCCTAGATTTGCAAACAGAAATTGAAAATCTTAGGTTTTCATGCATTTTACTCCAAATGTCCATAGATTGAAGATAAACCCCGTAGACCATGGCCTGCCAGTTTTCAAAATGTATAGTACTTAGATCGTGACACTGTATGTACACTATTCTACATTTAAGGTTGTTTTTCCTGTATTGTCTTTTAATGTCTCACATAATCTCAGCATTTTTGAAAGTGAAACGGAGAATATGTTGTTCCTTGTAGTACAGTTTTCCATTTCAACAGTATATTCATAATTGTATATGTAGCGCTTAACAATTTAATGGTTACCTTCTTGACATCTTGACTTCTAGGTCACGCTCTAGACATCCCCATATTTTCTGAAACAGTATCATTTTAACTTTTTTTGCTTCTCATTAACCATTTCTACCCCATCACACCAGTCATCTACAGAAAATACATTTGACATCTTTGTTCAGTTAGGGGTACCCTTTCCCTGAGCACTGAAGTCTTCTTACTTTTGACAAGAATTAGCACATTTACGGCACATGACATTCACAGTGCTTCATAATTCAAATTCACACTGTAAGTATAGCTAAAAAGACTTGCGCAAAGTTAATTTAAATTTCTGACTAACGGTGCTATTAACAGTGCTATCAATGCATAACGGTGACTAGCAGACATACAGGATTAATATGATTTTCCCAAATGTGATGCTTTTTTTTTTTTTACCAGGAATGCATTCTGTTTAGGAGTTAGCAGTTTTTTATATGGAGCTTGTTAACAAATTATGCAGGTGATGGTTGTGCCAGCGCAGAGTAAAAAGGTCAGGAAAGTGCATTTGAGGCATTGCTGAGAAGATTAATTTGTAAAAATATACAACATTGAGGGTTTATTATAGTAGTGGTTTCACAGAGTATTTACTTACTGACTGTTGTCACCCACTATAGAATCTGCAGGATTAGAAAATTGTATGCCCTTTATTGGAGCTCCAGACTATGATTCCATTTCCTGAATTGGAAAGCTACTGTCACTTTTTTGTGTATTTCTTAGTTTCTTACAACATTAAAGAATATCATTTTGGAGAAAAACAAGGGAGTATGAAAGAGATGACAGTACTGAGAAAATATAATAACATTTATGACAGCTTTCTAAAGAGCAGATTTATAGTTTAGCTAATTTTCATACATCAGTTGTACTTAATATATAATTATTAAAATGGAAATTACATAGCAGTTTCAGTGATGAAATAAGTATTTGAATAGCTGCAGTAAAAGCAACTGGATTTGCTTAACATTTTTACTGACGATGTACCAGGCTGTATGAGATAGTAACACGTGCATCCCACAGGGACTGTGTATGCAGTGATTGTTCACATCACAGTTATATTATTATTCAAACTATTGTGCATTCATTGCTGTCTTTGGTCACTGATGTGCGAATATTATAATGAGGGGTAGTTTGTGTAAGCATCCCACTGCTCTATGCCCTTTTGTCATATGCTGTCCCAGCACACTGAAATGTCATGAATCAGCTCAGTATAGCATCATACTGCTATGAATTATTATATTGTCTTATTTTCCATTTATGACTGTACTCACAATAGAGTTTTTGACTAAGTGGCAACACTGATTTTAATGGCTGTTTATTAAAGGAAAGCCGTTTTACAACTTCTACTGTTGAACTGGATGTGTTCTTTTTATGGCCATTTTTTAGAATATGCCTGAAACTACTGCATTTACAGAGACAATTTCACCATGAGTTTAAACCAGATTCATGCTGTGGACAGAGCATCAGACTTTGACATTTCCATTTTCAGCTTCATTACATGGATCACTGCACCTAGTTTCCACTGACGAATGTGAACTGGTGTGGGTGATTTAGCTACATACCTCACTTAAGTGAATCACACAGTATGGCAATTAGCTATTCCTTTCTCTACTGTTAGCAGTTAAAAGCTGTGGTTGGAAACTGAAAATGCTTTGTCATTCTGTTACTCTGTATCTATCTATATATCCTTCTATCTAATCTGGTGTGTGTGTGTGTGTGTGTGTGTGTGTGTGTGTGTGTGTGTGTGTGTGTGTGTGTGTGTGCGTGTGTGTGTGTACATGCAAAAGCATGTGTTTGTTTATGCCTATCTATGTTCCTTAAGAAAGTAAGAATATAAAAGTGTTCTATCTTGTGGAATCATGAAGGCTTACTTGCATGCAGATTTCATCAAGACTTCTTCCTTGTCACACAGCACTCCCCTTCTTATTGTGTGATATCATGCTGTCTGGTTAAATGCTTCTGCAGTGTGCTTAGCTGTCAGCATAGCAGTGCACTCTTGCACTGTCTCAGTTATACATGTGATGTTTCCAGTCATCCTTACCTGGGCTTCCCACTCATCTCTAAGTAACAACTCACAGTGACAGAACAATATTGCCAGAAGTTGCACTGTGAATCAAATGGCAGGGCAATTCTAATGGTTAGTATTATAAGGTTTTAAAGGGTGGCGATGCGACTTCAGAAACAGATGCAGGCAAGGCACAGATGCAGAACTACTTAAACTTAGCTCTTTTTTATGCATGTCTTAGGAAGAATAAAAAGGTGGGGAGCACACTATCGTTTGAGATAAGCTTGCTGCTTTGGTGCAGTTTTTCAATATGACTGGATGCATGCTGAAGGGATGTAGTAGAATAAAAGGTTAAAAGGTCACTGTTGCTTTTCTGCTGCTTGACAAGCCCCAGGTATGAATTCACCTCAATTACTGAATACTCTGTCCTAAGCAGTCCTGATAAAAATGATGTCAACAGAGTACAGAGGACTATTACCAGTGCAAAAGGAGTATGTAAGCAGTGTGAGCATCGCAATTAGTACAGAACGCTATTATTATTATCATTAAAATTATTATTTTTAATATTAACCACAGTAACAGTATGCAAAATGAGGGTGAGTATGCAACTATTACAGAGAACTATTATTATTATTATTATTATTGTTACCACAGTAACAGTATGCAACATGGGTGTGAGCTTTGCAGCTAGAGTTTGAGGTATGTCACTGTAAATTAATACCATAAGGGTTCAGTGTATAATTGGGTGTTTCAGGTATATTGCTTGCTGGCACATTTTTAGACAGCTAGTAGTAGGACCTTGAAGTAGGCTTCTGCAAGTGTTAGGGAATTGTTGTTTATCAAGCTGTGTCAGTGGAATGAGGAATACTTGTCAGAGCAACTACACAGTGCCTATCCTTGGAAGGTGCTAATAAAACAAGTAAAGTGGCATAGAAGGACTGTCACCTGTATTCTTTTGAATTTCACATGCAAATCCTGCTTGCACCATACGCATGTTCTCTCTTACTTGTCAGAACTTCAAAAGAACTATTATGCATGACAGCAGTGTCCTTTCTTTGGCTACCTATTATGCCATCTCATTCCATTATTGCCTTGGCTATCATTTACTCAAAAAAGGACCCAGGCAAGTGCATATTATTAACATGACATTTGAGTATGCTGGTCTCTACTATTGTATGCCCAACATGTGGCCCATATTTAAAGCATAGGCTTAACTATGTCATGTGCTGTGGCTGTTTCTGTAAACAGGGGCATGAAACATTTACATCAGTGGCAGAACGACCACCACAAACATGAATGTGAATTGGAACATATAAGTTACTATATCATGGATTTTAAATATCACAAGCTTAGGAATAGCTAAATACAGACATAGCTCATCCTGAGAATGTGCAATGTAAATATTGCTCAACGACACGTGATGCTGTAGTCCATTGCGTCTGTTGGTCCTTGGCCAAGCTCACCTGTCTTACCTCCTTTTGTCTCCTGTATGTGAGTGGATGAGTGCATGTATCTATATGGCTTGAAACAGACCACATGAAATAGCTAACAGTTAATGCCAACACGTGGATCTATTGTGTGTGTGTGTGTGTGTGTGTGTGTGTGTGTGTGTGTGTGTGTGTGTGTGTGTGCGTGTGTGTTCGTGCATGTGTGTGCATCTTTGCATTAGTTTATCTGAGTGTGTGCATGTGCGAGTATGTTTCTTTGAATTGTGTGTGTGTGTGTGTGTGTGTGTGTGTGTCTGCTGTCTTGTACAGATAATCATATCTGATGATAATAATAAACTTTATGTGCATAAAGTGTGGTTTGTATACAACATGATAAGTATAAACACTATTCAGTGTACACTGTAGCTGTTAGTATAAGGCATGCCACTTCATGCATTTCTTTATTGCACATCTATATTGACATTATCATCTGGAAATGCATACCTGCCAGCTGTGTGTGCATTGCGCTGTAGTATGCGTGGTTTATAAGTTAACTTAATGTTATATTCTAGGCTTGCAGTGCCTGCTGTGTGATATGTGACATTAAAGATATGCACTGCTCTGCAGTGTCTATACCATGTTGCGTAGAGTGACACCTGTCACTAGCAATCTGCTGCCTGATTTTAAGCTGTATAGTTAGCATCATCAACTTCTATGTGGCATAATGAAGAAAACGTTTTAGAAGCTTGTTGTGTACGGAGGTCGATGTTTGATTCTTTTGTCTTTGGTACCTTCTGTTTGCATTAAGGACAACACTGAGCTGTCCATTCAGTACCACTTCAATGTCTGATCAGTGCACATAATTCATTCATCTGCCAGGCATGGATTATCTTATTTTAATTTCTCCAAACATTGAAGATTTTAATACCATGATAGGAATGGACCCCGCTTATTCCGCCAGGGTGCAATTTATGAGCTCAGTGTTGCTTCAGTCTTTCATGATTACTAAGAATACTCTCTGAGTGTACAGACTGCCTCCTTCTGTAGTACCTGTGGAGACACCCGCACTGCTGGCATATGTCAACATGATTGCATACTCATTCACAGTGTACACACAGCTGCCTCCTTCTGTAGTACCTGTGGAGACACCCACACTGCTGGCATATTTCAACATGATTGCATACTCATTCACAGTGTACACACAACTGCCTCCTTCTGTAGTACCTGTGGAGACACCCGCACTGCTGGCATATTTCAACATGATTGCATACTTGTTCACAGTGTACACACAGCTGCATCCTTCTGTAGTACCTGTGGAGACACCCGCACTGCTGGCATATATCAACATGATTGCATACTCATTCACAGTGTACACACAACTGCCTCCTTCTGTAGTACCTGTGGAGACACCCGCACTGCTGGCATATTTCAACATGATTGCATACTTGTTCACAGTGTACACACAGCTGCCTCCTTCAGTAGTACCTGTGGAGACACCCGCACTGCTGGCATATATCAACATGATTGCATACTCATTCACAGTGTACACACAGCTGCCTCCTTCTGTAGTACCTATGGAGACACCGGTACTGCTGGCATATTTCAACGCGATTGCATACTCATTCACAGTGTACACACAGCTGCATCCTTCTGTAGTACCTGTGGAGACACCTGTACTGCTGGCATATTTCAACATGATTGCATACTCATTCACAGTGTACACACAACTGCCTCCTTCTGTAGTACCTATGGAGACGCCTGTACTGCTGGCATATTTCAACATGATTGCATACTCATTCACAGTGTACACACAACTGCCTCCTTCTGTAGTACCTGTGGAGACACCCGTACTGCTTGCTAGCATATTTCAACATAATTGCATACTCATTCACAGTGTACTCACAACTGCTCCTTCTGTAGTACCTATGGAGACACCCGTACTGCTTGCTGGCATATTTCAACATGATTGCATACTCATTCACAGTGTACACACAACTACCTCCTTCTTTAGTTCTTATGGAGATACCCATACTGATGGCATACTTCAACATGATTGCATACTCATTTTTTATTAGAGCAGTAGACCAGTCACTTCTGTGCATAGTCCTTGTTACATATTGCTGTGCATGCTGCTGGCTTGTTTTGCTATTTTGTTTTTATGCCTTTCGGTATGTAAGACACTGTGTTACATATTGCTGTACATGCTGCTCGCTTGTTTCTGTATTTTGTTTTTATGCCTTTTGGTATGTAAGACACTGTACTTACTATGTGCAGTTATTTCAAAGTGCAATGCTGCTTTTCTGTTTGCTTGCTCATCAACACTATCTGCTTTTCTTGCTTCTACTTTATTTATATTGGATGTCCAACGTGATCATTACTTCTTAATTTTTATTGCTGGTGTAAAGCATGCAAAATATGAAAAAGTAAGATCAGGACCTAATGTTTTCCCACAAACTTCTGTTAGAATATTGTTTTTCAGTTAGTAGATGCATTATTTGAATTGCTTAATGATAACAATCAGCTACAGGGTAAGTCTGAATTTAATCGAAGCAACTATCGTGAGTTTGCAAAAGGCAGTGATCCAGAGGACCGGGAATATTTTCTTTTCATCTCTGCCATTTTTACACTTTCTTGCATTTTTCAGGTTGTTTTGGTCAGGATGCTAGATTTCTGAGAGACTGTAATGGTCGTTCTGTGACAGGAGAGAAAGATTTATACTGCAGTGCCTGCCCCATCACTGGGACAAAACTTCCTGTTAAAACTAAGCAGTTAGCAGTGCAGTTACATATTTTTCTTCAAAAGGCAGCTAGATAATTGGATGGGCATTTAAAAACTCACCTCTAGTATTACTGACCTGTTCCTTCTTGAAAAACGTAGTAAAGCCTAGAGTGGATAACTGCAAGGTGATTTTGGTCTCCTGGCCAGTTACTTTGCATAATCCATGATACCAGGATTTTTTTGGTTCATGTTTTCAGTTCTTTTCTACTAGCCATGCATTTTAATTTATGCACTGTTTCTAACAACCTTAGTACATGTTTATATCTTTCAGTAGACAGACCTCAGACCATACCTCTCAAAGGTACATATTTTCTCAGAATGTCCAGATTTTTGCCTCATATTTTTCATTTGTTTTTTCATAAAATTGTGTTTTTTCTGACAAATTAGTGGTAAATTGTTAAAGGCTGAAGTTTGAAAATAACGAGAGACAACTGAGTTTCAGATGTTATACCCTTCAGAAAATCCATGCTAATGCAAAACCTGTTATTCTATCAACTTTCTAAGTCTGTGAGAGCAATATTTAAAATTGTCCATATTTTTGGTCCTTTGTCCCACCTTTATTTATGGCTTTGTCCAGATTTGTTGCTCTATGAGGTTGAGAGGTATGCCTTAGACATAAGCATATTACAGCCAGCTGCAGGTTATACAATTGCTTCAAGTTTGGTTACACAGCCTGCATTTGTTTGCACCTTGCTCCCAATTTTTCATTACAATTTTTGAAGAACTGCAGGCACAGTATACTATCGTGTGATTGCATGATTAGCCGTTTATTTATTTATTGGTTTAAGTTCACTTCTCTTTATCTTATCTTTGCTTTAAAGATTTTTAATATTGTTTCAGTTATTCGTGTTTTCTAGGATTGCTCTTTTCAGCAACTATAATATATGTACAATTCTTTCTGTAGTTCATATGGGGTATATTGTATTGGTAACATATTTAAGTATGCTTGGATGTTTCTTTTCATTAGCCAAATTGCTTCTTCTACTACTGTAATGAGTGCCCTTATTCCGTGTTCCTCATTCCTGCACTTTCTACTTGCATGTTTTATTTTACAACTTTATATCTCTAAGCACGTGGGACACTGTAGACACAGAATACAGTTATTTTGAAAAGCAATGTTGTTCTCCATTTGTTCTTCGTGTCCTATATAATTTCCTTTTTTTCTACCTTATAAACTGTTGTTAGTTGGATTCTACTATGTAATAAATACTTCTTAATTTTCAGTAATTCTGTGGGGTTCATGTTTCCCAAGCGTCTCCTTTACTTGCACTTCGCAGTACTAGTACAATCCTCAGTGTAACAATCTTGACACATTGCTGTATCTTTCAGTATACATATCAAAACCAACAACAAGATATGCAGCTGTTTCTAATTGTCTGTACCTACATTTTCATGTGTGTCTCCCACTTTTTCCTCTACATTTTGAAAATCACCGTGTGCATAGTCCTCTAACTTGGAGATGCCTTTCATCCATTGGTTTCAATTCATTTTGCGTTAGTAGCTAACATATCAACTCCTGATGAACATGTGGCTGCTCCAGATGTTCTGTATATTTGCCAATATGATTGGGTGTTTTTTTATGTTTCTTTGAAACAGCATTAAAGATTATGCCATCTGCTTTGCACACAGCCTTTATGAATTATCCTGTGATAACCCTTCTTGTTAAGATGCATAATGTAGAGAAACCGGAACTCATGTGGAACCTTGATAGTCATCTGTGTGCAATCGGTTTCACTGGGCACTATTTTTTTACCTGTTTCGCTTGAGAATATCTATTTGCTATAAGGTCATCACAGCAGGGAATCTGTGAATGTTTTTTGCTCTTCTACAGGCTGCAACATACTGCTGGCAGCTGCATCCATACTTTGTAAATGGCTCTTTTTGAGATACCACTGGTACCCATAATGACCCACACAGACGTGTCCATGACAGGGAAGTCTGAGTGGCACAGTCACTTGTGCAGCAGGAAGGACCACACATGCTGTTCTCTAAATGTCCTATCTGTGTTATACGTGTGTGTATTTGACAAATGACAGACGTATATTCAAAGTCGCACATCGTCACTTCATATGGAAGAAGTGACACCTATGCAGGGATCGGGAATTTCCAAGTCTGTTACATCAGTCACTCTGCTGCTTGTGTGAGATCTCTGTCTATATCACCCTGTGCATTAATGTGTTGTGATGTACTTCACAACTTTATTACTGTATCACCTTGATAGTCCTGCAGTACTGAATACCACACTGTCTATCTGCCTGGCATCTACGTCTATATTGTTTGACGGCATGCTTCATGTAAGCACTGTCTGCTTGTCATTGCTTAAATATTTTTAGTAGGCTGTTAACCATGTGGATTCTTCAGACATGAAATTGTGCAAACAGCGAGTCTTCCTTTGCATTAACCTAACATCGTTCACTTTATTTCAGGTAGACAAAGGGAACGTGGATGCTGACTTCCTTTGTTACAGTTAATAAGTTAGAGGCCATTAATGCAAATCTAACTCAACAATGAGTGAGTTTTCATACTGTGAAAATTGTTCATTAATCCAGCCTATAGCTTACTCAAATAAACATTTCATGCCAGTAGCCACATGATTTCTAAATCATTGCTTGAACAATGAGTGACTGCTCACAGTTTTAAATTAATATGCTTTCTTTCGTTATTATTATTATTATTGTCCTTAATGTCTTAATTATGTAAAATATAGAAAAAGTGTCTTTTCCCAGGATAAATATAAAACAGGCACAGAAAAAAATCATATAGAATGGCATGTCCTTAATAATGGTGTAGGACATCTTACTAGAAGGCTTCTACAGTCATGAGTGTACTTTAAAATAGGCCTCAATACAGCTAGACAACCTCATTAAAAAGAATAATTACACAAGTAAACAAATCAGTCAGTAAGCAAAATATAACAAAAACAGAGACTATATTTCATTCTGAATGGAACAAACTGCTTGAAACATCATTTAAAGTGTGCCTCAGAAATATCAGGTCGTGCCTATGATAACCATTACATCTGAGTCTGCCATGCTTAAGGGGAAATTAAATTCTCTCCTCATAGCAACTTCTGCCAGCCAAAGTGTCACCTCATTTATTTGTGCAATGTACCTTAGTTATTCAATACAATATGGCTGATTACACTTAATACATGTCAGAACCACAAAATTTCATCTAACACTTACAAAATAATACATGGCAAATAAACAAAGAATGTCCTTTACATTACCAGCTGTCAAGTTCATCTTATAAACCGAAAAACATCAGAAATGTAACTTTTCAAAACAGTAAGCAGGAATATTCAAAGGATGATAATGTTTTATTAAGAAAATTAAGAGATCTTTAAAAAGAAGCCCATCTGTATCAGTCAGTGATTTCTAAATTAAATGTATTCACTGGTAACTACTACATTCTAAAAGTACTATAAGATTTGCATGCTGTTCTATCATACTAGTGAGTTCTGAATGAAATATTAAGCATACTTACATATATAGTAAATCTTTGTGTGGTTTTATTTTTGCAATGTAATTTGTTCTTAGATAAAAAATGGCTACATTACTGATAAAAAATTATAAAGGAAACAAAGTGTGGTCATATGAAAACAGCAACTGTATTTAATTCACTTGCATTCAAAATTTATTAAACATAGCTTTATTTATTCTTCCAAGGAGGCTCTACCCTTTTTGCTTTCAAACTGTGAACCTTTTTCCCACTGACATCACCATCGTCATGGCTGAAATAACTTGGAGTAAGGGAAAATGCTTGTTTTTGACGGAGAATAAACTTCATGTAATCCTGGCTAGAGCCATGCTTCCTTAAGATAACAGTTTCCCCAGTCTCAAGTAACTGTGCTCAACTCCCTAGTTTACAAAACGTCAATGACTGCTTTCTAAAGGACATTAGTGACTGCGCAGTTTGTAATTGTGACCCAGCAATAGTTCTTTTCTTCTGGGAAATCTTTTCACTTCTTCGTATTTCTGCTACTGTGGAATTGGTATATATAAGTACAGGGGGATGCTTAAGGTGAGGGGGTGGGTGCTGTCCCCTGCAAATAAATGTTTACAGGTCAGTTTTTCATTGTGGTGGTTTTACAGCCCCTTGTTTTTGTTATCCTCTTACCTCACTGAATGACCCAAGTTTTCATAGTGGAACCCTATTTCTGAGGTATTGTGACACTCAAGTTAATATATTTAGCTACTGCGGTTTGTAAATCACAGTCCACAGAGCAAGTTGTAATTATCATTTATCTGAACCATTTGAATGAATTACATTTTTTATGTGTATTCATATGACAACGTTTGATTCCACTAACTCGCAGTGCAGCACTACGTTATTTATTTTAGGACTGTCTACACACCACTTTAGTAGAAAACATCTGACTTTGGTTGCAACCTAATAAGATAGCATGAATAACATGGCATTATCCTTCTGGCTGCAATCCAAAAATACATTATTCTGTAGGTAGCATAAATAATGTTGCATTATCTTACATACAGTTGGTTTAAATCTAAATAAAATTGTGCAAAACAATAAGCAAAAAACAGAAGGAAAAATGACAAACAACTTAAATGTGTGGTGTATAAAACACAGACCTACCAATTTTGTGCCTTTACTGCGAAATATAGTGAGAATTGTTCCTCTTGTGACTTCCTATTTGATGCCAAGTGGGACCTGTGTTACAAGGAGGTACATGTGGGCTGCAGTGCAGCAGTGTTTCTATTCATTCGCATTTCTGTTGCACTCTGAATGATTAGATAACATGCAGCAGGCAATGTAACCATAATTTATTCAAACTCAACAGTCCTGTGCTGTTCACTAGTTCACCAGAATATTCCCTTCCGTTATGCCTTTAACGTGACCTGGTTGCTGAGCTTGTCTGTTTGATTTATTTACTATGCTGTAGCTCAGTAGGGTATATGTGGTGGACCCTTCCCCATCGCTGCGGTTTCCAGGAAGCTGTCCTTGATTTTTTTATCTTGGTCCATATCTTTTTTTGGGAAAGACAGGAATGTCAGATCAACTCATGTCAGGAGCTGGCAGTGTTAGTGTGGTAGTGACTATAATATTAAGCATGCCAGAAATAAACATATGTCTCTTATAACCGAACAGTGTCTAATGATGTATGTTGTTGAGACACCTCAGCAGTTTATCTTTCTGCATTTTCTATGCTCTGGTGGTTTTCCAACCCTCAGACATAGTAAGTGATTAGATTATACTTGGACTCTTTAACTACCTTCACAGCAGCAGAGAGGAGTAGCAGAGTGCATACAAAATGTATCCATCCCTTTCCAATATCCAGTGGTGAGAACTAAATAATTCTTTCTCTGTGGGTGACTTTTGCCTTGAAGAATGAACTGATTGATACAATAAAGTGAAAATAAAAAAGGAATATCTGCAGAATTGTACTGAAAATCCATCCCTTTTGGACAGAAGAATTTCTCATCACTTAACAAAGTGCTGATATGTTTAACTTATTCAACACACATTTATACGTGGTATGAATCATTCTGTATTTTAAGTGATTAACCATGTAAAATATTTCAGTTATGAAGAATTGAAGGATACATGAGTACCTCTTAACTTTAGTTATGTGATCCTCTGTAGAAAACAAGCAAGATTGCTGTAATGAAACTGCATCATGTTCTTTCACAGTCAGCATGCCCAAGGCCATATCCAGCTACCACGTTATTTCTAAATATTTACAGATGCTTAATGTGAACCAACTCATTATCACATTTTCTTAATGGTCATCAAATCATCCTTTCCTGTAAAAATGGATCTGATTTGCTCTTTGCAGGGACTTAGAATATGGAACAATTACAGGATACAAAAAAAAAAAAGTCAGCATGACAGTTTTCAGGTAATGTGCATATAGTAAGCAAGGATTTATATCAGGCTACATCTAGAAACCATAGTAAAGGAGGAATCATTTCAAGGTTGGATTTTTGCATTGCAAGGTATCTCCCTTTGTCTATATGTGGAGCTTTTCTCCCCGGGCCTCTGCTGAAAATGGAAAAATATCCAGTTGGACTAGCCCGGTCAACAAATGTAAAATAAAATAAATAAAATAAAAATAAATTGTCTTCCATCAGACTTAGTAGTCGACTATTTGCGTGTTGCCTGATCAGTTAGAATCATGGCTGACTGTGAAATGACCAGAGGAACTTTACAGGTGTGATCACATACTTCTGATTTTTCTAATCATAGGAACAGTTCAATGAGCCATCAATCAAACACTAAATCAGTTCATTATTGCATGAATATGTTATGTAAAAGTGAACACATCAGCATGTCTGCATGATGGTGCTAATGAGAATTTTTACTACAGCTGCCTATTCAATTAAAAGAGCTCCTCCGAAGAAATTCTGCATTGGGGTCTGGATGTGTCAAAATTAGAATGATGTTTTAAGCTAGCCAATTAGTGAAATATTAAAATGGTTCAATACTTTTGGTAAGCCTTAAAATATAGGTTGTTTTTAGGCTTATAGTATTATGTGATTAATTTATGTCAGGCCCCTTAAAATATATGTAACATTTAAAAGTCTCGTTTTCGTTATCAACTGGAAAATATGATCGCATATTATTAAATAAGAATATGTTTCAAATAGCACAGAATATTTCCTATGATTCATGATTTAGTCATTGTTTAATACAAGTACTACATTTTACAACAGGACATTTCAGTAAAAAAAATTCACGGAAGAGCAAATTTTACAAATCCTGCAACGGCAATGCGATGCCAACTTCGGTATAAAAATCAGCCTTAGTTCTTAATATTGCTGTTTGGGTAAGCTGAATGTAACAAAGATCTGAAGTTTTAATAAAGCACATGATGACACATGTAGGATTTTTAATTGAATAACAATATAGCCATCTTTTTCTTTCTACATTTATCTATCTATCTTTGCATGTATGTAAGAGCAAAAAGTGATTGAAACATAAATTGCCAAAATCTCAAAGGCATATACAGGCAGGTTTATCTGGGTCATGAATTTAAAAACATATTTGTTTGCTGTTCAATGGTCAAGGTGTCCTGCACCACCTACACCAACTGCTACTCATAATTCATTTACGCCAACAACTAGACTGTACAATAAAGGGAAAAGGTTGTGTTTTCTATTCAGGCTATTACAGCAGTGTTGAACAGGTACCTTTAGTCACCTGATCTATCAACCAAACAACATTGATGGATTAAGTGGTGAAAATCAAATTGATGAAACCCATAGCATCTGCACTTACTTTCTCTATATGCAGATCAATAGATATCCCCATATATATAGCTATATATATATATATATATATATATATATATATATATACACACACACACACACACACACACACACACACACACACACACACACACACACACAATCCAAACAGAGATGGCAGGGCCGACAAAGAACTGTGTTGGGTACGAATAAATAAAAATGGA
The DNA here is from genome assembly GCF_019279795.1 of Protopterus annectens. NCBI lineage: Eukaryota > Metazoa > Chordata > Ceratodontiformes > Protopteridae > Protopterus > Protopterus annectens. The sequence continues at coordinate 220,062,964 of NC_056729.1, read as the reverse complement.
ACTATAAAAACCAACAGGTTCACCAGGCTGTGCGGTTAAAAAAACAATAACTTTAATGGGATCTAAAATAAATATTATAATATATGGGCGTGGTGGAGGCGTGACTCTCATAATTGACATGCATTATGCATACGATTTCCCCTTTTCCTCAAAGGAGTGCAATCTCGGAGTTGGTATATTTCATTTGCAGGGGATGTGGGGGAAAATGTAAAAAATAACATGCATTAGGCAATTGTAGTGCCCCTTCGAGCTAAGTGCCAGATACCTGATGAATATTCATGCAGCCGGTGAAGACATCAGTTTTAATATTCAGGATTTAGATGGGAGTTGCTCTTGTGCACCCTGCGAGGTACTCATGTCCATGATTGCCATAAGGTAGACATCTATTAAGAAGAGACTTACAACTGCAGGGTAGAAGATCGGACTTGATGAGGATTTTTTCAGTTGTTATTTACCAAATAAATCTGCAGTTGGTCCCAGTGTATGTGTCAACAGGACAATGCAGTGTGTCTGATGCATGCTGCTGTTTTGAGAGTCGTTATGACACAGAGCTGTTCATTTTCATAATCAGTTACTGGATGAGTAAACATGATACAGACAAGGCACTGAACAGGAAGAAATGGAGATGCAGTCTGGTAGGTTCCTGCTACAGAGTTCTCTGCTTTCTTATTTTAAGTCATGGCACTGGAGTGGATGTTTGCTGTATAGTTTATGCCTCTTTCCCTAGGTGTGTACTGTATTAAAGTTTACAGAAAAGGATTTTTGCCTTTTAAGTTTTTTTTAATATTTGTTATTAAGGTAGAATAACTATTAGTCAGGTGATATGATTAAGAGACATAGAAGAGATAGAGATTGAATGGGCTGTTAATGTTCTGTAATGTGCTGGTCAGTACTTAACAGCTACTTTATGGGATGGGTGATATTTGTACCGGTAAGTGGGTGATGGCAATTTACTAGCTGCATCACAGTCTAGTAAACCTGCTTGAGGGGTTAAGCATCTGACCACATGACAATCCAGTTGTAGGCATGAGTTATTTTTGGTAGTTTGGAAGATGATTAGAGGGTAGCTGAAGCTAAATGGAGAAACTAATGACACACACAAGAGTCACAACTGGGGATTGTTGAAACCCACAAAAAAAAAAAAAAAAAAAAAAAAAAATTCCATGTGGTGGCAGATGGAAAGGCAATGACACACTCCAAAGGTAAACATTCAACAATTTATTATGTGCTTTCTTCACACAAGTAAGAGCTTCATCAGAATAACACAATTAAAACCTGCTCAGTATTTAAAAGAACAACAGCTACTAATTTATTATGAAACAACCAATGAGATCAACTTGCATATTCCAAATAATTAGGAGTACTATAAGTCCATGATTATTTAAAGGGAAAGATTAATCTAAAATGGCTTTAAATAGACTGTACTAAACATCTGTTTTTTTTTTTACTTCAAAATAGGGGTTATAGAACATGCATCATTTAAACCAGGGGACATGAAGCATTCAACAATAATTGCCACTTTAATTAATTTTTAGCAAGATGTTATTCATTATATAACCCCTGGTGTATGTAGTATTCAAGGGCATTTTACAAGTGATTTGAAACATGTTGTATATATTGCTTGCAATGATTTATGTGGAGCATTTTACATGGGAAAAACCTCCAGAAAATTCAAAGAGAGGATTTATGAACATTTGCTAGAAGTATAAGAACTCAAATGCCCTTTACAGGCATATTCCATGGCATCCTATTAATGTCTTTAAGTTTACCATTGTAGAGCAGGTTGTTTTTGATTTGAGAGATTATGTAGTGAATGAACACATGGGATTTACAGTTGTTTTTTTTTTTTTTTTTTGAAGTTAAAAGGAGAGCCACCGTGGACATTTTTTAGATTACTAAAGAGGTTAGTTGGAGAAGCTAGATGAAGGGGGTAAGTAACAGTGGGATGATGGATGGATAGGGATTTAGTTATGTAAAAGCTAGCTTAGGTTGCATTTTTGGGTGTTCACAGCTGTAGAGATGGCATGAAGTGAATGCAATGTATTGTTAGCAAGGGAGGAGTGAAGGTACGTTGGAGGCATACCTTGGAGACTTGTCCAAAAACTCTTTGGTTTCAGCTGTAGAAAGGTGGCAAGAAGATCAAATAAGGAGGCCTGGAAAGTACTGGGAATTAATACTGTGACGTGGAAGTAGATATCAGTAGGCATGACTTGATTATATCAATTTAAAAAATATTAAACAGGGTGGTCAACAACCATATACTGAAGTGGTGTTTAATAACATGGAAGGTAGGTGGATATGGGAAGTAGGTGTTAGAAAAACAGATAATTGAGGGCCAATGTATAGTGCTATCTTTTTTCATTATGGCCCAAATGAAAATACACTGGTTGCATAAAATGCCTCTTCAGATACATTGCTAGAAATGACTGGAATGGTGGGTTGGGTGGTGTTGGGGGGAGACATTAGCATGGTGCTAGTGCTGAAATGGACAGATTATATGGGGTAATAGAATTTAAACTGCAATACTAGGGATTTGAAGAAAGCTGTGAAGACTCTAGGATTGTTGACCATGTAGAGCAACAATTGAGGTGGTCGGAGGTGGTGCACTTCTAGCAAAGATGAACATAATCATGCCAACAAAGTAAATAGATTCTTATTTAATAAATTGATGGAAAGTGAACTTGATGGAATGACTATCCTGGCAAGGAATTTTCTGATATGGCAATGTAGGACTGGTAGAAGGATGGCCAAAGGATGTGGAGTCAGCCTCAGAAGTTTGTAGGAATCCAGAGACATGGAAAGATCCAGAAGTGGTGGAGTGGCAAAAGAAAATAATTCTAGGTGTGTGTGGGGATAGATTAAGGGAAAAGTTGTGAGATGGCATTCAAGACTGATTAGAAGGCTGAAAAGATGAGTGTCCAGGCCACAGTTAACAGGATGTGAAAAGGAATAATCAAAAATTAGGTTAAGGAATTGCATTGGTTCTAGAGGGAGCAGAGCATTTGGAGAATTAAAGCAATGCAAGCAGAGGGATAGTCCTTATTCTTAAATGGAAACCAGTGTGTTTGGCAGAGTTGATAGTAATTGTAGAATTTACGGGTAGCTGGCACCTTTAGGGTTACCACCTGTCCCACTTTGTGAGGGACAGTCCCTCTTTGGGCAGTTGTGTCCTGACCAAAAATATTAAAAATGACAAATGTCCTGAGATTGTAGAACATAATTATGTCCCATATTTTATGTAATAGTTGCATAAAATAGTTATTTATGTATCTAAAATACCTAAATGTTATAAGAAACAGAATAAGCAACTAAACTGCTACAAGAATAAACTTTTATTTAGGCAAAAAAATAAAGTTCTGTCCTTTGTACTGACAGTGGGTATGTGTCAGCCTGTAAAATCTGATGTGTGTCCCACTTTGGCCATTTGAAAAGGTGGCAACCCTAGGCACCTTTACAAATGACAGAGGAGTTGGACGTAAAATCATTGGTGTGGAGACTACAAAAACCAAAAAAAAAAACAACTTGGGAGAAAAACATCAAAGTTAAAAACAGTTTAGAGTGGTAAAGAGTGAGAAAATCCAGAAAGTGTATAGTCAGTGTAGGAAGTTTTATATTATCTTGCATTTGTAGTCAACAACAATGGAATTCATTTTCCTGTTGAGGAATCCAGTTTTTAATACTGCACAGAAGAATAGGGTTGGAGCCATCCTAGACACACAGTGGCATAATGTCTGTCTGCAGCACATGTGGCCTGGGATAGAACAGTCTTTGGCTGCTGGTAAGAGTAGCTTTGGAGAAACAGGATGAAGCAACGAAGAACCAGCACTCTTCCTGTAGCAGGAGGTTTCTGGGAAACCTGATGCCAAGGTGTTCTCTTGTGGAACCCAGGAGCCTTGCAGGAAATTTTAAGGTTAAAGCAAGCAAGGTTAGTCTCATCCTGCCATCACTGAACCTGCTGCCTCCACAACTGGGGAAATTGATAACTTGTAATAAGAAAAGTAGCTGTCCTGTTACATAATCACTGTTCCATATGGGAATCATCACTTCTTGAGTCTAGTAGTTAAATAGCATTTAGGTCAGTTTCAGAAGAAGTTGAGCATCTTTGGGTACCTAGTAAGGAGCATTTGAGAGGATCCAAGGATGACTGATAGTGGAAGCTTGTAGGAAGTGTAGGCTGAGACTATGCAGTGTGAGTAGGAGCAACACATACACATGCGCATGCACCTTGATATATATATCTATATATACAAACATATCTATCTATATACCTGTATATCTAATCTATCTATATATAGATAAATATAAAGGCCACTGCAAGTGTAAGGCATACAGAAATGAGACAGTAAAATCAGGTCTAATACTTCCCCATAGATTTGTATAAGAGATTTGCTTTTCAGTGCTGGTAAATGCTCACTGACGTCACAGAGCACACGGAAACTCTGAATTTAAGGAGACTACTGATAATGGTAGCATTGCCAATGGTAATAATCCAGAGGACTTAAAACATTTTCATTTCTGCTCTCCCTTCACTGCAGATAAGAAACACTTAAAAGTTTTATCAGCTAAACATAAAACAGTTTTACCAAGCATCATAATTGATGGCCAAGCTTTTTTTTTTTTGAAAGATTGTTTATCAAATGACCATTAGAGATTTCTGTTGCATATCACAGAGTGGGTGGAAAAGAAAAAAAATGGCAGGCAGAGATTGTTTTAATTCACAAATAGAAATCTTTCCATTTAATACTTTTGTGCAAGTGTTTCACAAATATAATTTTATCTGTGAGATAAATGCCTTGTGTGGGAACCCAAGGGTAAAGCAAAGGGTGGATGCTGGATAGTCTATGCGGGTTGAATTAGACAGTGGCACACTACTGGAATGATTGTTTTTCCCATCCTTCACTTTAATAGTTATAAGAAAGTGGCAGAAGGACTACATAGCTGTTGTAAGTTGGAGGAGCTAAGGTAGCACAGTGGCCAGAATATGTTTGCAAATGACTGAATGTTGCTGTTGAAGAATGCTCAACAGATGTTGCCAGTGATATTGAAAATATTTGATAAGTATGACAAAATGTCAGGGCTTCTGTTTCACACACAGAAGTCTATACTAAGTGGGATTGGTTGAGGGGATGTTTCAACACTGAAGGTTACTGTACTCTATAGGAAGATACATTAAGTTGCATACACACACCCACATCCACATACATACCCACGCACATGCGCGCACACACACACACACACACACACACACACACACACACACACACACACGCACACACGCACACACGCACACACACACACACACACACACACACACACACACACACACACACACACACAAAAAGCACACACACCTACTGCACATCCCACTTACCTGTTTCGATGAAACACACACAGAATAAAATGTCCGTTCAGTGAATTGGAAGTTCGAACTTAAAAACACTGCACATCTGCCTGTCAGTGAAAGCATACGACCATCAAACCAACTGCACTCATATTTATCTATATTTATCATCTATATCTATATCTATATTTATATCTATATCTATATTTTGTTTCCTGAAACAGTTGGTATCATCTCCAATATTACAGAACCTGCAACTGACACTGCTAAGAAATTACTGCTGTTCTTTAGAAAATACTGAATAGCATTTATCTGTCCTGCTTTTTGCAGAGATTTCCTCTCCATCCTTTTTTTTAGTTTTACTATTCCCCACATTGTGCTGACATGTACTCTAAGTGTATGCATGGTTCTGCATTACTATATTAGCCACACCTTTCTTGATTTAGTCATTTTCCTTCTGTTTTAGATTGAGGAGAAAAAAACATGTAGAGACTGGTTCTTATAGATGCTAGCAGATTCACATATTCTTGTGCAGAATCAACAGCAAACAACTCCTTGCTACTCTTAAGTGTATACTTTTTATCACCATCACTGACATTTCATTTTAAAATGAATACAATATCATTTACTGTGAGCTCTAGGAAGATAAAAACAAAATTGAAATAATGAAAGTGGACAGATCATTCATTACACTTGCCCTGTCTTCACAGAGTTGTGTCCTGCATGCATTTCCATGTTCCTGCCTTCACAGAGTTGTGTCCTGCATGCATTTCCATGTTCCTGCCTTCACAGAGTTGTGTCCTGCATGCATTTCCATTCGAGTCTTGTCCTATCTTCACAAAGCCGTGTCTTGTATGTATTTCCATGTGAGTCCTGTCACATCTTCATAATGCTGCCCTGCATACATTCTCATGTGAATTCTGGTCCTGTCTTCACAGAGCTGTGTCTTGTATGTATTTCCATGCGAGTCCTGTCATATCTTCATAATGCTGCCCTGCATACATTCTCATGTGAATTCTGGTCCTGTCTTCACAGAGCTGTGTCTTGTATGTATTTCCATGTGAGTCTTGTCCTATCTTCACAAAGCCGTGTCTTGCATGTATTTCCATGTGAGTCCTGTCATATCTTCATAATGCTGCCCTGCATACATTCTCATGTGAATTCTGTTCCTGTCTTCACAGAGCTGTGTCTTGTATGTATTTCCATGTGAGTCCTGTCACATCTTCATAATGCTGCCCTGCATACATTCTCATGTGAATTCTGGTCCTGTCTTCACAGAGCTGTGTCTTGTATGTATTTCCATGTGAGTCTTGTCCTATCTTCACAAAGCCGTGTCTTGTATGTATTTCCATGTGAGTCCTGTCACATCTTCATAATGCTGCCCTGCATACATTCTCATGTGAATTCTGGTCCTGTCTTCACAGAGCTGTGTCTTGTATGTATTTCCATGTGAGTCCTGTCATATCTTCACAAAGCCATGTCTTGCATGTATTTCCATGTGAGTCCTGTCATATCTTCATAATGCTGCCCTGCATACATTCTCATGTGAATTCTGGTCCTGTCTTCACAGAGCTGTGTCTTGTATGTATTTCCATGTGAGTCCTGTCATATCTTCACAAAGCCGTGTCTTGCATGTATTTCCATGTGAGTCCTGTCATATCTTCATAATGCTGCCCTGCATACATTCTCATGTGAATTCTGGTCCTGTCTTCACAGAGCTGTGTCTTGTATGTATTTATGTATGATTATCATTTCCTTTGGCATTCACATGTTACATACCCAGAGAATGATTACAGCAATTGCACCAACATATTTCTCCAATACTTATTAATTGTTTCACCTGCTTTGAGCTGTGTACAGTTATTTGATTGCATTGACTGGGCCACTATGCATGTCTTACCACATTGCTTAAGCTAACTTGCAGTAGCAGATTCTTTTGAAGACCTTGTTGTTGTTAAATGTCAGTTGCTTCGGCTATAGTATGTACTGAGATTTCATATTGACAAGGGTGGGTAACCATCTCCCTCTGCCTTTATGTATATGTGTGTGTGTGTGTGTGTGTGTGTGTGTGTGTGTGTGTGTGTGTGTGTGTGTGTGTGTGTGTGTGTGTGTGTGTGTGTGTGTGTGTGTGTGTGTGCCTGTGTATGCATATACATATTTATTGCCATTTAGGTGCCATTGGGTCAAAAGTAAATATGTAACAAAGTAGAACAGAACTTTTACCTTCCTATGCATAGATTTAATTGAAAAAACACATGCAGGCACACCCACTCACACACACAAACACAGACAGACAAATAGACACAGACACACCCAGGGACACACACAGGAACAGACTTGTACACACACACACAAACACAGACGCACACACACATACACGCACACACACACACACCCACACACACACACACACACACACACACACACACACACACACACACACACACACACACACACAAGCATAACACATTGATGGTAAAATATTTTACAGCTCTGGCAACTCTGTCATACACTGAGTGATCTTGAAGTTAAATAAATATTCAATGCAGAAATGGCTAAAATAATTACAAATGGCTGAACATCCAGAAGTCATTCCTTGATCTTCTGTATTAGTACGGTTCATGTCTTCTTTTGCTCTAGCAATGCATTTACCCAATTATGTAATCTGTGTTCATGTAATAGCTTCCATTGGGATTTACTACTATAGAAATATCTTTTATTTTTATAACTGCTGCAAGCTTGTGTGGCTTTTGGGAAGCTGTCCTCTAGAGTACAATAAATGCAGTGTTCCCATTGGAATATTCAAGTATGCTGTTTATAGTATGGAAAACTCACTTATAAGAACATTACATTTCATGTTTTCCAACTTATTGTGAAAGCAGACTGGATCATTTTCTTTTGTTATCATGAGGGTACAAAAAACTGCATATATTAATTTTTTTTTTTTGTGATTTTTCTTTTTGTTTTGATTTTGTTATTTCATTTAAGGTAGTTTATTTTTGGTAGCCATGCATGTCTGTTTATTCAGTAGGGAATTTACTTCCAGAATGAATTCCAATTAGAAGTTCTATTAGGCTGCAAATATCTGTTAGACCTAAATCACAAAAGTATGAATATCAGAATCTAGCCCTGGTGTATAAGTCTGTCACTTCACTGGCAGTCTGATGGGGTGCTAATGGTGGTAGAGCAAGAGTTAAGTGATAAAGGGGTATTAAGGGCAAACATCATCTTGGAGGGCTCCAAGTGTAGCTTGTTTATATCCAGCAGAAAACAATCAGCAGGAGACATGTATGCACTGACACTTCTGCTTACATTTTAATTAGGAAAGTCAGCTGATATCAAAAAGAATCCCTTGTGTCACAGACAAATTATTTTAATCAATGCAACTACATTTTACAATGTTGTGTTGTATAGGTCCATTATTTTTTCTTCCAGTGAAAGATGCAAAATGGATTGTCAGTCTTCCCAACTGTCAACTAATACAGAAACACTCTAGGCTGTCAGAAGAAAGTGAGAAGCATTAAATAATGAGGTTTTGGAGTGCTTTAGTCTGCATGCTTGCCACTTATTACTCATTGTTGCTGGTAGATCTCAGTGCAGAATCCAGCTGTGCAACAAATGTACGTATCTGTTTCTTTGTCAAATGATTTTCTTAAAATATACTTTGTCAGCAGACTTCATTACATAGCACTGTTTAGGCATGGCACATTTAGTGTAACTGATAATAAAAAGAGCAAACACAGCATGCAACTTAGTGAATGTAATTTTCCTTCAAAGCATCTTTTTTTAACCTGTATTACATCCAAGGGAAGTGAACTATAGTAAATGGTACTGCATTATAACCGTATAGTAGGTGGTACTGCACTATAACTTACACTAGGTAGCACTGCATTATAACCATATATTAAGTGGTACTGCACAACAACGTACAGTAGGTGGCACTGTACAATAACGATATAGTAAGTGGTACTACACTATAACATACAGTAGGTGGCAGTGTACTATAACCATATAGTAAGTAGTACTGCACTATAACCTATAGTAAGTGGCACTGTACTATAACTATACTGTGAGTGGTACTAAACTATAACCATATAGTAAGTGGTACTGAACTATGGCCTACAGTAAGTGGCACTTTACTATAGCTATATAGTAAGCGTTACTGAACTATGACCTAAAGTAAGTGGCACTGTACTATAACTATATAGTAAGTGGTACTGCACTATAACCATATAGTAGGTGGAACTGCACTGTACCTTATAGTAAGTGGTACTGTACTATAAATATATAGTAAGTGTTACTGCACTAAAACCTACATCAAGTGGCACTGCACTTTAACCATATAATAAGAGGTACAACATTATAACCTACAGTAAGTGGCACTGTACTATAACTATATAGTAAGTGGTACTGCACTATAACCATATAGTAAGTGGTACTGCACTATAACCTATAGTAAATGGCTCTGTATTATAACTATATAATGAGTGGTACTGCACTATAACCATATAGTAGGTCATACTGCACTATAACCTACAGTAGATGGCAATGTACTATAACCATATAGTAAGTGGTACTGAACTATAACCTAGATTAAGTAGCACTGTACTATAACCATATAGTAGGTGGTACTGCATTATAACCCACAGTAAGTGGCACTGTACTATAACCAAATAGTAAGTGGTAATGCACTATAACCTACAGTAAGTGGCACTGCACTATAACCATTTAGTAAGTCGTACTGCACTATAACCTACAGTAAGTGGCACTGTACTATAACCATGTAGTAAGTGGTACTGCACTACAATGTACAGTAGATGGCACTGTACTATAACCATATAGTAAGAGATACTGAACTATAACCTACAGTAAGTGGCACTGTACTATAACCATATAGTAAGTGGAACGGAACTATAACTTACAGTAGGTGGCACTGTACTATAACCATATAGTAAGTGGTACTGAACTATAACTTACAGTAGGTGGCAATGTACTCTAACCATATAGTAAGTGGTACTGCACTACAGTGTACAATAGGTGGCACTGTACTATAATCATATAGTAACTGGTACTGAACTATAACCTACAGTAAGTGGCACTGCAGTATAACTGTATAGTAAGTGGCACTGTACTATAATGATATAGTAAGTGGTATTGCACTATAACCATATAGTAGGTGATACTGGACTATAACCTACAGTAAGTGGCACTGTACTGTAACCATATAGTAAGCAGTACTGCACTATAACTGTATAGTAAGTGGTACTGCAGTATAACCTACAGTAAGTTGTACTACACTATAACCTATAGTAAGTGGCACTGTACTATAACTATATAGTAAGTGGCACTGCACTATAACTATATAGTAAGTGATACTGCACCATAACCTACAGTAAGTGGCACTGTACTATAATCATATAATAGGTGGTACAGCACTATAACCTAAAGTAAGTGGCACTGTACTATAACCATATAGTAAGTGATACTGAACTATAACCATATAAGTGGTACTGCACTATAATCTACAGTAAGTGGTACTGCACTATAACCATATAGTAAGTGGCACTGTACTATTACTATATAGTAAGTGGTACTGCACTATTAGATACAGTAAGTGACACTGTACTATGACTATATAGTAAGTGGTACTGAACTATAACCTACAGTAAGTGGTACTGCACTATAACTATATAGTAAGGGGTACTGCGCTATAACCTGTAGTAAGTGGAAATGCACTTTATCTATATAGTAAGTGGTACTGCACTATAGCTATATAGTAAGTGGTACTGCACTATAACCTACTGTAAGTGGAACTGTATTATAACTATATAGAAGGTGGCAATGCACTGTAAACTACAGTAAGTGCACTGTAGTATAATCATATAGTAAGTGGCACTGCACTATAACCCATAGTGGATATAAAAAGTGTACAAACCCCTGTTAAAATGCCAGGTTTTTGTGATATAAAAAACTGAGACCATAAAAAATCATTTCAAAACTTTTCCCACTTTTAATGTGACCTATAACCTGTACAATTCAATTAAAACAAACAAATCTGTTAGGGGAAAAATATAAAAAAATAAAAGACATACAATGAGCTGGTTGCATAAGTGTGCACACCCTTAAACTAATACTTTGTTGAAGCACCTTTTGATTTAATTACAGTATTCAGTCTTCTTGGGGAGGAGTCTATCAGCATGGCACATTTTGACTTGGCAATATTTGCCCACTCTTCCTTGCAAAAGTGCTCCACATCTGTTAGATTGTGAGGGCATCTCTTGTGCACAGCCCTCTTCAAGTCTCCCCACAAATTTCCTATTGGATTTGGGTCTGGGGTCTGGCTGGAGCAGTCCAAAACTTTAATTTTCTTCTGGTGAAGCCATTCTTTTGTTGATTTGGATGTGTGCTTGGGGTCATTGTTGTGTTTAAATGTGAAATTCTTCTTCATCTTCAGCTTTCTAGCAGACATCTGAATGTGTTGTGCCAAAAGTGACTGGTATTTGGAACTGTTCATAATCCCCTCTACTTTGACTAATTCCCCAGTTCCAGCTGAAAAAAATTAATCCCAAAGCATGATGCTTCACCATGGTGATATAATCGCCTCTACCTTGACTAATTCCCCAGTTCCAGCTGAAGAAAATCAATCCCAAAACATGATGCTTCACCATGGGGATAGTGTTCTTTTGGTGATGCAAAGTGTTGTTTTTGCGCCAAACATACCTTTTGGAATTGTAGCCAAAAAGTTAAACCTTGGTCTCATCAGAGCATAACACATCTTCCCACATGCTTTTGGGAGACCTGATGTATTTTATTTTCAAATTTTAGCCGGGCCTGGATGTTTTTCTGTGTAAGAAAAGGCTTCCGTCTTGCAACCCTACTACATAGTCCAGACATATAGAGAATACGAGATATTGTTGTCACATGTATAACACAACCAGTACTTGCCAGAAATTCCTGCAGCTCCTTCAGGGTTGCTGTAGATCTCTTGGCAGCCTCCCAGACCAATTTTTGTCTAGTCTTTTCATCAGTTTTGGTGAATGTCCAGTTGTTTGCAACGTTACTGTTGTCCCATATTTTCTCCACTTTTTGATGACTATCTTCACTGTGTTCCACAGTATATCCAGTGCTGTGGAAATTTTTTTTCCACCCTTCTCCTGACTAATACCTTTCAACAATGAGATCCCTTTGATGCTTTGTAACCTCTCTGTGAACCATGGCTTTTGCTGTAGCAGGCAACTGAGTAAATGTCAGGAAAATCCTACTAGGACAGCTGAACTTTATTTGGTGTTAATCAGAGTCTCTTTAATAATGGCAGGTGTGTACCCAGGAAGACTGTATGCTTTAATTAAATCAAAATGTGCTTCAACAAAGTACTAGTTTAAGGGTGTGCACACAACAAAGTATTAGTTTAAGGGTGTGCACACTTATGCAACCAGCATATTATACATTTTTTTATTTTTTATACTTTTTCCCCTAACAGATTTGTTTGTTTTTCAATTGAATTGTGCAGGTTATATGTCACATTAAAGGCGGGGAAAGATTTGAAATGATTTATTGTGGTCTCATTTTTTTATATCACAAAACCGGCATGTTATCAAGGGTGTGCACACTTTTTACATCCACTGTATATTCATCGGTTCACAGGTTCATAGCAGGTTACTAGGCTAATGGCCCATAAGCCCTTACAAGCCTAGCTGTATTTATCTTGATTTGTCCCTATTGTCCGTAGTTAGGTGAGCAAAGTTCACAGAGGCATGAGTCAATGGTAATTATGTTAAGTGGTACTGCAGTATAACCTACATCAACTGCCTCTGTCCATGAGGGACATGGGCACAACCCCAGGAATGAATTTACAGTTACCATCCATTGATCTAGGTTGCATTTGAAAAGGGTCAGGGGAGGGGCTCTGCTTCACATGAATTGGAAGCCTTTTCCAGAGAAGGAGTAGTCTCTGGGAGATATATCTATCTCCCCAGCATGATCTGTTTATGTCAGAGACTAGGTTAAGATTAAGTGGCACTGCACTATAACCAATGCATTTTGCTATTTTGCTCCTTTTCAGCTAGGCAACAATCATCCAAAACTATAATGAAAACAACAGCTGTCTTGAATTTTAACTTTATAAAAACAGAAATGTTCATGGTTCCTGCAAAACAACTACAGTATCTGTTTAGCCTTTTCAGCAATATGCTAGACTTAAATGAGAAGTGATTGCTGCTGTCCTCTTCCAATGTCAGGTTGCAGGTCTGAGATGTAGGTGTCTCCACCAGGTACACTTCTGAAATGTTTCCTAACCTAGCTGCTGTACCCCATTCCTCTAGACTGTTAGGCATGTTCCTGCCTTGAGTAGCTAACTTCCTGTCATCTGCATGCAGACTTCTTTTATGTTACTAGTTAGTATCTTGTTAGCTAGTATCTTCTTCTTCTTCTTTCGGCTTTTCCTGGTTAGGGTTTGCCACTGCGGATCACCTGTCCACTCATGATTGGCAGTAGAGTTTTTACAGTGTCAAGTTGCCAGCCCAGTGCCCAACCTTCCACAGAAGGCACAGACATGCACACCCTCACACCTAGGGCCAATTTAGAGTATCCAATCCACCTACAGCATGTCTTTGGGATGTGGGAGGAAACCGGAGCACCCAGAGGAAATCCACGCGACCACAGGGAGGACATGCAGACTCTGCACAGAAGGCACCCCAGCCGAGGATCGAACCAGAGAACCTCTTGCTGTGAGGTGGCAATGCTAACCGCTGCACCACCGTGGCCGCCCATCTTGTTAGCTAGTATATATAGTTATATTCTCTGACAAACATTGTTGATGCTTTCCTTTCACAAAACACATTTAATGGTTTATATTCAGTTTCTCAAATTAGCATGTTACAAATACCACTATCGTAGCACAAAGCCATGGGTTTTCAGATTGTTTTAGGCTGGAGGGCCTGGACAATCCATTTATCTACCAATTGCAATGTTAGTCCAGGTAGTCTGTGTGTCGCTGTTATGGGAAAGGGTTGTAATAATTGTGCTCATCTGTTCATAGATGTGTACTAAGCTAACAACCACTAGGGCTTTTTTAAGCCAAGCCACGCATCACAAATTTCTTGTATGTTCTGGTACCCTTGATAAGTGCATGCAGGGACTAGGGAGATTAAACATTTATAAGCAGGGCATAAGAGATGAACCATTTAGAATATCTATGTGACCACTGCAGACCAAACTAGGGATGAAGTTCCTGTTTTCCATCCAATAGTCCAAGTTATGTTTGAATTGGGTTGGGGGGATGTCTTTTTCACATGGATGGATAGCCTGTTCCAGAGAAGTGATAGTCTCTTGTCTGGGATACATATCTGTTTCTCCAGAAGGTCCTATTTATATCACAAGTAAGGTTTAAATCTTTAGAGCAGATAATTTTCGTGCAATTTGTTTTGCAGATATATAGGAGTCAATCAGGCTTAAGCATGACAGTATGTTGTATGCCAGACATAGATCTCCACTCAGCAGTTTGTAGGGGACAGAATACAGGGATAGGGCGTTGAGTTGGTCTGCATAGGACATTTTACTTATGAACTGTATTCTTTTAGTGAGGAATATATTTAGATGTTCCAGTTATTGGATATGTTTAGTTAGGTACATACCAAAGAGGGCATTGCACTCAATGATAGGTCTCATGAATGCTGAAGACAGTGGAACAATGACCTCTTTAGACCTAGATGCCATACCTTTGTTTATAAGTTGCACAACACAGAATGAGTTCCTTACTACTGTAGACACATAATGCTCAAAGGCAAGATTATTGTCTATGTGTGTCCCCAAATCCCTGACTTCTAGGTCAACTCTTAAGGGTGTGTTGTCAATCTAGTAGTAAGCAGGGGTAGATGACTTCTCGAAGGATACTATTATGCATTTATTGGCATTTATTTTTAGTCCATGGCTCTGACATATGTTATTTGTCTGCGTCAGCCCTTACTGGAGAACATTAGTGTTAAGAGGGGATTCTATGACTTCTCCTGATTTTCAATCATCTGCAAAACTGGTCAGCCAGAGGCCACTGATATTAGCCTTGACTTCATAGAAGTAAATTCCAAAAAGAAGTGGTCCCAGGATTGATCCTTGAGGACTCAGCTTGTGTTGCTAATTACCAGTGGTCAGAATCAAATCCTGTACCTTATACCTGTGAGATAAAGACCTTAGCCACTGTGCCAAACCCTCCCATTTTTTTATTGCCATCTACTGGTTCACTTAGCCACCATCACTGTAGATGGGTATGCTCAGTTATCAAGTTAAATTGCCTGGCCTATAAATAGTACAAGGCATAGAAAGCATATATATATATATATATATATATATATATATATATATATATATTTTTAAACATTCTCTATCCATGGCTACCATTTTTCGGCATTGCTTAGTTTCATGCTGACAGAGTACCATGCATGTTATTCACTTTGATTGTTTTAGGACATCAGTGCTCCTAAATCCTTGTCGAATGCCTTAATATATGGGATAAATCCCATGTCATAAAAACAGGTTCAAAACATAAGTCCATGTTTTTTCTTCACTATATACTCTGTCTGCCCTAACAGATCATTGTACCTTAACAGAAGCATTCCATTTTGTAAGAATTGTCAGCAGAAAAAATTAGCCACAAAGATTGAGAAGTATACGATTAGTCTCAGTAAATTTTTCAGATTTCATTTAGTGGAGCTACAGGTTATCTTTAATGTCTTCTGTTTTTCCTGGTTGTAGTCCTACCACCTACTTCTTATCGAGTATCATAATCGCTTGGCTTCCACCATGCTCAATTTAATTTTCATATCATATGCAATCAGTCCTGCCTATTTAATAGATTTTAACACAACTCAATCTTTTGTTAAGTGAGACTACCAGTCCTCTGATTGGATGAGCTCATTTTCCAGCTATGACATCAGGAGTGAGGCTTTCAGCTGTGACATCAGGAGTAAGGTTTCCAGCTGTGACATCAGGAATGAGGCTTCCAGCTATGACATCAGGAGTGAGGCTTGCAGCTGTGACATCAGGAGTAAGGCTTCCAGCTATGACATTAGAAGTGAGGCTTCCAGCTGTGACATCAGGAGTGAGGTTTAAAGCTGTGACATCAGGAATGAGGCTTCAGTGTGCTATCTATCACTCTCAGAAATATAGCTGGAGCCCTTTCTTGTCTAAAAGGCTACACTGTGCACTGAAACAGTCAGGGGAAACAAAAGGTTGTTTTGTCTTTGGCAGAGGAGGTATGTGGAATCAGTGAGTATCCCTTCCTGAGTACTAATGTAATCAAGTATCTGATCGTTGCTAATTTCTCTATCGGGTCTTCATTTCTAGGCATGAGATAGCTGTCAAACTTTGACATGCTAGTTCATAGGTTCATAGGTTGGTACTAGACTATTGGCCCTAGGGCCTATATAAGCCTAGCCAAATGGTACCCTGGATTTCGCCACCCAGGAAAATTATTTTCCTGTGCCCCTGTCAAGCAGAGCCACAGAAGTGATCCCCGGGGTGAATTTCCTATCTCCCATCCAATCATCAATTTCCTTAACCTGTTGCAGAATCAAACACACCCATCAGGTGTAAAAAACTAGCATTAGTGGATTACTCTGTTCATTTTGTGACTTTTATCACTCAGCATCTTTTGAAATGTTTATTTTACTAGCTGTTTTTGTGACTGTTGTACTCTGTAAGGTCTCATTCTAACCTTCATTCTAGGTGTTGCTTCTGTGTTATCTTTAGCCTGTTTTGATTTCCCAAGCACATATTTTTTTCTTTGAAGATAAATTCACTTAACTTTCCTTCTTGTACTTTTGAAAATAACTCCTACAAATGTCCTACTGGTGGCGATTCCCTGTTCTCTACACTATGAATGTCTGCTTGCATGCTAATTACAGCTTTTTTTGTTTCCTTCCATGCCTTCAATGCATTCTTGTGATACATTTAATGTGTTTTTCTCTTTCGGACCTTCTGGTTCATTGCATTTATTCTTTCAATCACATGACTCTTGTGACTCGGTAAACATTTCTTTTCTGTGGATGCCAGTAATACTAACACCTGATTCCCTCCATTAAATTATCTAAGTCAGGAAGTTTACTTCCTAACTCACAGTTTCATCCACTGGGGTGTCTGCATGACTTCTTTAATTCAGGCATAATAGCTTTAGTGTATTCCGTCAACTGACCTAGTATTCTACTGCCGTTTTAAATTATGCCTTTCCTACTCCCATTTATTTAGCAATATCAAACAGTCCTGTGTTGATATCAACCATATTGAATTTTAAATAGGTTAAACCCAGCGGGTGTTTGCATCACCCCTTAGATTGCATGCAATAAGTAGTATAACAACTGTTCCCAGTTTACCATTTTTTACAATCTGTATCAGTAGTCTGGGGGTGATAGACTAATCACTTTAACTGGTTGACTTTAAACTGTTGGCATAATACCTTTACTCACTGTCTATCTCTTTGGGGATATCTGTTCTGGACAATAGCAATACCAGTTCTCTGACAAGGGCTTTAGCCCTTGTGCTGCAGAATGACACTGTTTCTGGAAATTCAATGATATAAGTCATTGTTACTAGCATGAACTGAGACATGTGGCTTGATTTTACTATTGGTTCCAGAATGTCCACAACAGTATAGTCAGCTGACACCACTAAAAGAGACATTGAGATCAACACACTCTTAAATTCAGAATGAAGTGCAGTATTTTGGCATTCTAAACAAGAAGCACAGCAGTTTTCTATGTTTTTTTATTGGTTCCCTGTCAGTAAGTTGACAGACTACTATGCTGACTTTCTAAATACTGAGACTGGAAAGTGAACTGCTCATTTCATCCAGTGCCTCGAACATTGAAACCGGGAAGATAAAAAAATTATGGCAGAAGGCAACAGTGTGCCAGTGCTGCAGAAAAGTGACTAATTGGGTACTTGTGATCATTAATTCCTGGAATAGGTTAATGTGCACTTTCCTCGAGGGATAGTGAAAACTCAGAATTAGGAAATATAATTAGCAGGGGTTGTGGGGGTGCAGAACCCACATGGAGGGGCATGGGCTTGCCTCCCTGAAAAATGCTACTGGACAGAATTTTTTTTCTTTGTTTAGTGCAGCAGGTCTGTTATTTTGCCTGCTGCCATAACTCTGAATGCTCAGTAAAGTCAATATTCCACTTTCTTGTCTTGATGTTTAGAAAGTTGATGCCATGGTCTGACAGCGTTATAACACAGATCCTTTCATTACACCTGGCTAGTACTATGGACATAGTTTTTCTATTCCCAGGTGAACTCCTAATATGCAACTAAACAGTAGTGTATTGTAAGGCATTAGCACCAGTAAATGATGAAGATATTCTTCTCTCTTTTTGTTTACTCTATATAAAAGAACATATTTTGACTCAAAAGAAGGAAAGAATTAATGGGATGATTTTGTTCACTATCTTTGATGTAGAATGTATTTTCTGACTTTCTTTACTCTACATAGCAGGTCATATTTTCATTAAAAATAAGGTTGGGGAGTAATGGGGTTATCTGGCTCACTATCTTCCCCTACAGCCATGTTTATATTCTCTCACCATACTTAAAGCATTATATCCCTAGTTTACTTTTAAAATGTTTGTGATATTTACATCTATGTCTAATAATTTAGTTTCCTTAGTAGCTTAATTCAAGGTGAAAGGTTCAGCCTTCTCTGAAAAAAAAAAAAAATTACACTTTGACTACAGATTTTTCTGACTCTTCACCTTCAACATGACAATTCTAGACAAAAATCATCATCTCCTGATTTCTCTGCTAACTATGCAAGACTCTTGAGTACTCAGATTTCTTGAAATTGCTTCCCCTCAGTTTTATCCTAATTGGATACCGCTCTCTCCTTTACTTTCGGCCTCTATATTCCCCTTCTTCAACAGTTAAATCAGAACATTTTTTTTTTAGTTTTGCTCTTTTCTTTATGTAAACGTGTTGCTTACAGCCTGTCTTTACATGTTTTCTACGAGATACTAACATAAATATGTTCAGCAGTCTGCATTTTCCTTTCATACTACCTTTGTTTTGAAGGGCCCCACTTAAGTGCCCTTTTTCTAACTTTATCATCTCCATGTTTCTTTGCTAACATCTGTTGTAAGCCTCTCTGTCTTGTCTGTCTGAAACTTATTCTTACTTAAGAGTTTTCTATGACTTTATGGCCCTGAATTGACATCTTTTACACTTTGTGGTTTCTGTTGCTCTGTACTTGGAGCAGATGTTTAATAATATGCAAATTTATTTTTATTCTTTAGCCCCACTAAATTCCTCCTTTTGTAGATTATATGATGTGTCCCTTCTCCTCGTTTTGATTCTGGTCTTTTTTGCTCTCACCTCAACCCATGTTTATACTGACTGAGTGAATCAGACGCTACTCTACCTCTCTCTTGTAAAGTATATCAGCCAGCCATTCTATGTCTATGGCTTCTCCCTCCTCTCAAACTTTCCAGAGTGCTAAATACAAAAATATATGTCTTAATACTACACACATCATATTAGGAGTTTCAGCCACAGGATAAAAATGTTTTCCTAGAACTGCTAGAATTTCAACACATATAGGGAAATATTCTTTTCAATTACCACAAATGCATATTAGCTTTACTTTTTAGTAAATGTTTACATACCATGATGCCACTCCCAGGGTTAATCATGCTTCTAGCAGGTCATGAACTTCCCGTTCCTCCCATCTTGAAATATGGTACACCTCACCAAATTAGCTCCAACACAATGATATAATGCTGACACAATTATTATAGCTGCAGCCTTGTAATGCTCCATGGGAATATCTTCATTTGTAGCATGCATTTCAGAGCCTTGTAATGCTCCATGGGAATATCTTCATTTGTGGCATGCATTTCAGAGCCTTGTAATGCTCCATGGGAATATCTTCATTTGTAGCATGCATTTCAGAGCCTTGTAATGCTCCATGGGAATATCTTCATTTGTAGCATGCATTTCAGAGCCTTGTAATGCTCCATGGGAATATCTTCATTTGTAGCATGCATTTCAGAGCCTTGTAATGCTCCATGGGAATATCTTCATTTGTAGCATGCATTTCAGAGCCTTGTAATGCTCCATGGGAATATCTTCATTTGTAGCATGCATTTCAGAGCCTTGTAATGCTCCATGGGAATATCTTCATTTGTAGAATGCATTTCAGAGCCTTGCAATGCTCCATGGGAATATATTCATTTGTAGCATGCATTTCAGAGCCTTGCAATGCTCCATGGGAATATCATCATTTGTAGCATGCATTTCAGAGCCTTGTAATACTCCATGGGAATATCTTCATTTGTAGCATGCATTTCAGAGCCTTGTAATGCTCCATGGGAATATCTTCATTTGTAGCATGCATTTCAGAGCCTTGTAATGCTCCATGGGAATATATTCATTTGTAGCATGCATTTCAGAGCCTTGTAATGCTCCATGGGAATATCTTCATTTGTAGCATGCATTTCAGAGCCTTGTAATGCTCCATGGGAATATCTTCATTTGTAGCATGCATTTCAGAGCCTTGTAATGCTCCATGGGAATATCTTCATTTGTAGCATGCATTTCAGAGCCTTGTAATGCTCCATGGGAATATCCTCATTTGTAGCATGCATTTCAGAGCCTTGTAATGCTCCATGGGAATATCTTCATTTGTAGCATGCATTTCAGAGCCTTGTAATACTCCATGGGAATATCTTCATTTGTAGCATGCATTTCAGAGCCTTGTAATGCTCCATGGGAATATCTTCATTTGTAGCATGCATTTCAGAGCCTTGTAATGCTCCATGGAAATATCTTCATTTGTAGCATGCATTTCAGAGCCTTGTAATGCTCCATGGGAATATCTTCATTTGTAGCATGCATTTCAGAGCCTTGTAATGCTCCATGGGAATATCTTCATTTGTAGCATGCATTTCAGAGCCTTGTAATGCTCCATGGGAATATCTTCATTTGTAGCATGCATTTCAGAGCCTTGTAATGCTCCATGGGAATATCTTCATTTGTAGCATGCATTTCAGAGCCTTGTAATGCTCCATGGGAATATCTTCATTTGTAGCATGCATTTCAGAGCCTTGTAATGCTCCATGGGAATATATTCATTTGTAGCATGCATTTCAGAGCCTTGTAATGCTCCATGGGAATATCTTCATTTGTAGCATGCATTTCAGAGCCTTGTAATGCTCCATGGGAATATCTTCATTTGTAGAATGCATTTCAGAGCCTTGCAATGCTCCATGGGAATATATTCATTTGTAGCATGCATTTCAGAGCCTTGCAATGCTCCATGGGAATATCATCATTTGTAGCATGCATTTCAGAGCCTTGTAATACTCCATGGGAATATCTTCATTTGTAGCATGCATTTCAGAGCCTTGTAATGCTCCATGGGAATATCTTCATTTGTAGCATGCATTTCAGAGCCTTGTAATGCTCCATGGGAATATCTTCATTTGTAGCATGCATTTCAGAGCCTTGTAATGCTCCATGGGAATATCTTCATTTGTAGCATGCATTTCAGAGCCTTGTAATGCTCCATGGGAATATCTTCATTTGTAGCATGCATTTCAGTTTTCACATTTCTATTATTAGTATTCTCTTCACTTTCAGCATCAGAGAACTTAGCCATGTCACCCTTTCCCCATATTTGTAAAAAATTGGCACATTACTTGCCTTTCTTTCCTACAAAGGTACTTTTTTTGCAACTTTAATCTTAGAAGCAGATTATTCAGTTTTTAAACAATGTATCATTAACTAATACTTATTCTACTGAAACTACTGGCCGTTTCAAGGTTTATGAGATCACTTTGCAATACTTGCTTTCTTATATTGTTAAGTAAAGATCTTTGAAAATATCTACTTCTAAAATTTCAATCATTTTAAATTAACTATTGCTGTCTAGTTGAAGACATGGCTTTAAAGTGTCTTTTAAATCATGCATGTGTGAATTTGCTAGTTCAGAGGTTATTCCAGATGTAGCCTAACATTCCTTTTTTAACTTTAACTATATAGAATTAGTTATCCCCTATGTCCGTATATATTTTATTTGCTCCTCCTGACAGCTAGGATGATAGAATTGTGTCCAGTCTTCAGGGTTCCACTTCTCTGTGGTGCTGTAACACTCAAACCAGGCAAAAGAGCATTGCAGACTATAGTCCTTGATTATTTTGTTCATGGCAGGCATATTTTTAGCTGCTGCATTGGCCAGAATAGCTAACTTGCTGTAGTTGTACCAGTTTCTGGACAGTCTCCCTTTGAAGTCGTCCATGACAGGAAGTCATCAGGAAACAGCAGCAGAAAAAAATATCTTGTTGGTAGTTATAGAGAACCAACAATAAAAATTCCTCAGGAAAACAATAACAGCAACCTCTCTTTTGACCACCACACTGCCACTGTGGTCAGAAAGTCTTTCTCTGTGGCACATCTCATTACTAACAGTTTTGCATCCAGGAAGAAAGAGGTCATTCTCTCCCTCTACTCTTCCCTCATTAGGCCAATCATTGAGTACAATGCCCTATCTGGCATGTACCTCACTAGACACCTGCAGCAACTGGAGAGGCCACAAAAGTACCTCACAAAGAGGATCCTAGACCTTAAGCACTTGTCCTATATGGACAAACTCAGACAACTCCAACTATTCTCTGTCTCATATCATCTACTAAGAGACGATCTCTGCTTGACTTATAAAGCCATGTCTGACCCAGCTCTTTTAGAAATGCTACATCTAAAGAAATCCCAATCCCTCTGCACCACACACTACAGAGACCTCAACCTCATTACCACAATCAACAGAATGTGCTGGAAGGACAGGTTCATAACCCAGAGATTGCCCATGCTATGGAATAGACTTCCCATACATGTCAAACAGAGCACCTCACTGGCCATCTTCAAGAGAAATCTTGATGAGTGGATGGGAAATAGAAAATTCACCCCGGGGATCCCTCCAGTGGCTCTTCTCGACAGAAGCACTGTGAACTAAGGTTGGGTGGCACGATGCCAGGTAATCCTATGGGCTAGGCTTGTAAAGGCTCCAGGGCCATTATCCTAGTACACACCTATGAACCTATGAATCTATGAACAGTTCTATATGGAATTAATAGCCAGAATGGGAAATAGGAAATTCACCCCAGGGATCACTTCTGTGTCTCTACTGGACAGTGGCACAGGAAAATAACTTTCTTGGGTGGCGTAAGCTATGGAACCTTGCTGGCTAGGCTTACGTAGGCCCTTGGGCCGATAGCCTAGTACCTACCTATGAACTTATGAATAGTTAGATTTTGTTCCTTAAAGCATATTTCACACTTAAGTGAATGTTTGCCTCTTCTGTTTACTTGTGGGATCCTGGAGTTAGTATATTTAAGAAATGAGGGTGTAGACATAAACCCCCACATAGACAGTACAGGGTGCTTGATCTTTGCATTTTTTCAAGTTAGGTTTTATTGTTTGCAGTGATTTTTCATTGTCAGTGACTTTTTGTGTTGGCCTTTCATGGCTTGAGGTACCTTTGTTTTTTGATCTATGTTAATCTAATACTATTGTTTTTATTAGAACAAATCAGAATGAATAATGGCACATTCTTATGTAGTTTCATTTGACCATACGTATCTTTTTATTAACTAATTTACAAAGTTCTTTAAACCTTAGAATGATTGATTGATTGATTGATTGATTGATTGATTGATTGATTGATGGATGGATTTACTCAGCATCACATTAGGAAGCAGCACAATGGTGTAACATTAATAGAGATTCCCGACTGTGCTTGTTTTTCCATTTCAGTTCTTGACTGGCATAGCTTGAATTAACCTATCCCATTCAGCTACAGTTAGGCCTTACACATTCCATGGTTGATAATCACATATCACAGCAATGAGAGAATAACTGGGATCACACTATAGATAAATTCATGAGACACATGCATAGGATAAAGCATTTATGAGCTGCCTATTTGTAGCACAGGAGGCAGTCCTGAGGTAAATTTGTTGTTTCCCATCCATAGATCCAGGTTGTGCTTGAATATGACCCTCCAAACCATTTTAATGATGTTGCAGAAGAGGTGTAGATCACTAGACTGAATATTTATGATGTTGTTTGACTTTGTCTGATGTGCAGCAAATCCATCAGTACTGGGTCAGATGATGCCTTGTATGTCAGACACAGGTCTCCTCTAAGCAGTCTGTGGGATACCAAGTATAATTACAGGGCTTTAAGTAATTTCATGCAGGACATATTGTTTATGTCTAGTACCCTTTTAGTAAGGTATCTTTGTGAGTGTTCCAGTTGTTGCATGTGTTTGGGCAGATACATGTCAAAGGGGGCATTATATTCAATTATTGGCCTAATGAGGGCTGGATAAAGGGGGGGCAATTGCATCCCTAGATCTAAGCACAATTCCTTTGTTTGTACGCTCTGCAATATAGAAGGTGTTTCTTACAACAATGGACACAATATATTTGTTGTAGTTCAGGGGTCTGTCTGTCAGCTACAGTAGTGGGTGTGTGCTATTGCTGAATAAAAGCTCTTTTTTTCTACTAACTTATAACCTGTTTGCAAACTCTAAATAAGTAGAGTGTAGAAGTTTAACTTTAAATGAAACATTCTAAAATGTCAGAAAATGCCAATAAATTTAAAGTTGGGAGTTAGCATAAGACACAAGATGCAGGGTTTGATTCTTACTTTGGGGAAATTGACTACACTTAAAATAGAATATAAGGGCAACTAGTCTAGCACTTAACCGTGAACACCTGTGCAGGTAATGCAATTTAAATTACTTCCTTCATAATTTTCTTTTTACACCTCTCCTGCTTCAGCTGCTGATGCATGACTTGGACAGATGAGATTTACAGAATACCTTGCTATCATTCTGCAAAGAGGGTTTCTCCCAACATTATTTCACCAAAGGTTACATGAAAAAAAATGCAACAATGGTCAATAAGGCCATTCGGTCTTCGGTCTCACTGTCTATACTCTAGTTACTACTAAATTTATTTGTGTCACACCTACCACTAGCATGGCTCCATGTAGGAATAAGCGCATATTTTATATTTTGCTGCAACAAAAGATTAGTGTGTGACTCAGTTTAGTGCCCTCCTTGTTTTTTTTTCTCATTGGTGGTTCTCTGTTGACTGAGCCACAACTGTGAACCTGCTTTCTACAACAGATAAACAATTGTTTTGTTTGTGAATAGAAGTATCTATTGCTGACAAAACCTTTTTGCTAAATCCTTTGCTTACTTTTGTTATCCATCGTATAATTTCCTATGTGGTTTTCATATACATTTGTCCAATGGGAGACTTATTTTCCATTTTTCTCTGCATATTTAATTAACATATTAAAAAGTACCATGCATAGCACTCATTTCTCTTGCCTTGTAACAAAAACGGATATTTAAATCACATCACTTCTGCAAACAAAAGTTTTAGAGAATAACAAAGGATGTAAATAAGTGCTCGTTGACATACTGTTGATGTACATAAATATTGTCAATGATACAGAAAAAAATGTTAGCAAATATATTTTGACAATGCATAAACACGTTTTCACCATGCCCTTTACCTGGAGTCTATCACTAGGATATACGTAAAGACATAGATATAGATATAGATATAGATATAAACAGATACAGATATAGATATAGATATAGATATAGATAGATATAGATGTAGATACATACATACATGGGCACATCCACACACACACACAAACACACACATTAAATGTTATTAAAAGCACTGAGAGTAAAATAACGCTTTGAGAAGATATGAGGTTTGAAACAGACCATTTTGTCCAGGAACATCTTCAAGGTGGGGGATTAGTTAGAGATGCAGGATTTTGGAGGATAGGGTTAGGATAGGGTTAAATAGGAATGGATGAGGTTTGGGAGGAAGTGAGATAGAGGTAGGGAGGGGCTTAAAGGATGTTAGGCAAGTGTAACTAGATTAGGAGTCACATTTTGGAGTGAACTTGCTATGCGAGCTTACGTCCAAAATGGCTGAGGAAACTTGGAGGAAAGGTAGGCCTGGGAAAAGTGTAGGGTGCATACTGGAGGTGGGTAATGCTTATTTCTTTATTTACTTACTTAATTATTTATTGGAGATTTGCCTTATTTGTAAGCAATTTAGCTCTTGGTCACACAGGGTAGAGTTCGATTCAGACATTGATCTGGGCTTAGGATGGCCCTTTAGGCCAATTGGCTTATATTTTCTTTCTTCAGCTCCTTTTGAGGGGCCATTTACAAAGGGAATGTCAGAGTAGGTTGGGAGGGCTGATAGGACGGTGGCGACAGTCTCAGGGGGTAGGCTCAGGGCATATATAAAAAAAAGAATGAAAGGAAAGTTTGTGGGTTTCCTTGCCAGGTATCACACTATGTGCTTCATCATTCTTAGCTCACTTTCTTCCCTGTCCGTAAGTAGAAAACCTGTTGTCACCAAGCATGCATGGATGATTAATTTCTTAGTTTATGACAAATATAGCCAGTCATGTTTTACTTCTGTCAGCATGGTTTGCCTTCAATAGGATAGACAGTTCCATTTGTGTAGAGTTTACTCATCCACACAATCTTTATTTTCTCATTATTCAATTTAACATATTTATTTTACCATTCATCTCTTCTTGAAGTGTGATGTGACTTGGCTTATTAACACCCTACTTAAATTCAGCTTTATTAGAGAAAGGAGGCTGAAAGGCAGATTACTGTCGCAGGTCTGTGTTGCGGTGGTTCTAAGTGGTATTGACACGGTTCATGGGCTTGGCTTGCAGTGTGGCTTCCCGCATGGGGATGGGTTTGGCTGGAGAGTGTCTTGCTGCATGACTGAGGCCTGATTTTTTGCATTTCAAGTGCTTGGCTGGTGTCAGGCTGTTAGCAAGAAACGAAGCAGGGATACGGTGCTGTTCTTTTTCATTGGGGGGGGGTCTTACTCCTTTGAAGCTGATTCCTTGCACAGCTTGGTGGTTATGGAGGTTTTCTCTACTGAGTGCCTCTCAGTAGAATCATTTCTTTGGGGTTTGAGTGCCTGAGCATAACTACTGCCAAATGATTGTCTATATATATATAAGGCAGCTCCTAAGGTAAGGCACATGTAAAAATTTAGCACATATTTCCTTTCTTGGGGGAGGGGGGTTGTAACTGTTTTCGTTAGTGGATGGGTTAGGCGAGTATAAACATTTTGATTTAAGCCCCTCAGCACAGTGTTGGATGGCTTTTTGCAGGCTCCAGCTGAGGTAGAGTAATGGCTGCCTCAGCACCTGTGCAAAGTCATGCTAAGGCAAACCCGTTATTCAATCTACGTACTACATTACTAATACTAGCCTCATGTTTTATGGTCCATTTTCCATAAAATGGGTTGCTAGAAATTACTGGCAAATCTTTTAGGTCTGAAGTGGAAAATAATGACAGACATTGGAGTTTGACAGACATCTGAGTGGCAGACTTCATCTCCTTCAGGAACTTTAGGCTACCACGGAACCTGTTAATTCACTTTGTAAGTTTGGGTGAGCAGTACGATATGAACTAAAAAAAAAAAAGTAAACAAAAACATCAGGTGACAAAGATTTCCCATCGAGTAGTGACAGCACCAGTGATTTCCTTTGCATCATAGCAAGGTCAGTGATTGGGAGGGGAAGTATGTTGTGCTGCTGTCAGTTTAAAAAAAAAAAAAGAAGAAAAAAATTTTGATCATTCATTTCAGCTGGTGTTGCTGCCAGCATGCTTTTCAGTGAGCATCTTACTTCTTAGTGGGGGGTTGCTGACCTGTGACTGGTTTTGTGGGCTTATGAGATGGCTAGGCTGACTGACTGCCATTTAGTGTCAGTTGGAGAAGGTGTGGGAATGCTCGTGTGGGGGAATTTGCAGGTATAAATGAGGGCTATGTAGACGACAGATACAAGTCTGCACAGTCATAGCAGGAGCAACAGGTTTATTTCATCTATCTGTGCATGTAATTCTGACCGACTTGTACTAGGAGTCATCACAGGGTACGGGGCTGGTGCTGCACTGAGCACTTCTGGCTAACACCAAAAATTACTCAGCACTAATTCATGAACTTTAAGCATTCTTTGACTTGGTTCAAGGGTCCATTCTATGCAGGGTTTTGGTAACCTAAAAGTTAAAAAAAAAAAAAAATGGTCAGGCAGGTCAGGATCGGATTTCTTATTGTTGATGGGTGGAATAATGTGGAAGTGTCCTTATGCTGGGGATCTGAGGGGGGAATTACGAATAGCCAAGGTTTGTGAGTGAGTAGCCCCCCCCCCCTTTTTTTTTCTAAATGGTGCCAGAAATGTGTAACACGCATTTTGTCAGAAAGTAGTATGAGTAGATGGCATTTGGTTTGGGTTGCTGCTCCACACACCTTTTAATTGTAAGGATTTTATGTCAGGTTTGGATTATGCCTGGTAATTTTGGACATGTTATAAACATGTGGTTTTCTGGCTACTTGCTGTATATTAGTTCAGATGGCAGTTTAAAAGTTCTGACAGCTATTAGAGTTTCAGAACTTGTACCCTACAGACAGTTCATGCTAATGCAAATCTTATTCTATCAATTTTCGAAGGTGGGAGTGCTGATATTTAAAACTCTTCCTAATTTTGTCCTTCCATCCCATGTGCAGTTATGGTCTTGTCTAGATTGCTTGCTCCAAGAGGCTGGGAGGTGTTTCATTTGGATGTTGGCCTGGTTCTTTTATGGCGGGGTCATGGGTGCTGGTGCCTGTTGGGGATGTTCATGGGGTGGGTTGCTTCATGTAAAAACGATATTGTCACATTGGTGTTGAGCCAGGGTTAGAGGTTTCTGAAGGGTCTTTGCTTAGTAGTCTGTGAAATGTATTGTGCAGTAGAACTAAAATTTTTAAAGTCATTGTTTCAGAGGATTTACTTTTGTTTTTCTTTAGAGATGGTGGTTTGCTGGGGCTGCTTCAGCTGTTGGAAGGCTACTCATTGAGGTTGCAGAGGTTGTATTACTCTCTGGTTCGAAGATGTCTGGTCTCATCAGGAGATGGACATTAACGCAAGGGAGGTTTGGTCTCTGGGATGGTACACAGAGAGGTCACAGGTATGGATTTTTTTTTTGTGCTGGGTAATTATGGAGAGTTTTGCTGCTATCTGCAGGTGGGGGTCGAGTCATAACTGTGGTTGGGTTGAACTTTGAGATTTTGGAGGAGTGATTAGCTAAGCAAGCCTCAGGGGGAAGGAGTTTATGCTAAGAGTTATGTTGATAATTGTAATTATTGATATGATGGGGTTCAACATCTAGAATCAGGAATTCCAGATTGTGAACTATGGCTTGGGATGTTTGAGTTGTGGTGTGCTTAAAGGGCAGGGGACATCTGAATTTTAGGTTTAATGCAGGGCGCTTGGGTGCAGAAGGATGCGGTTATGTCCTTGCAAATCTTAATGAATGGGTTGAACTGTTCGCCTCTTATAGAAGAAGGGATTGCGAAGGTTTTGGAATAGGAATGGGGGATGGTTAGGTTATTGGGGGTTGTTTGAGATTTGTTCCTTTACACTTCTGGGAGGTCATGCCATAAGCATAACAGTAGGTAGGGGTTGATGGATCCTGGTAAGTATGGGGGGGTGTTTTTTTGGGGGGATAGCAGAGGAACTGGAGGTTTAATTGGTTTAGCAAAGACATTGTACACGTTAAAGAAAAGACAACAGTTATATTCATGACAGGGTTGAAAGGGCTTAGATTACACTATACAACAAGACAAATGATAAGAATTTTGACTTCATGTTGGTGGGTGGCTGCATACCTCTCAGTGGTACAGATATTGTTGAACTCAGAAATCTGCTTCATATTTTAAATTATTAGCCTTCTGGGCTGCTGGTATGACTTGCAGTTGTTGTGGTGCCTGTGGCATGCCTGGTTGCAGTGTGGAGCTTTTACGTTTCATTTTTGGCATAACCTAATCCGGAACACACATTAGGTGATCTGTTGGGACAGTGGCTAGAGGTGGGATGAATGGCTGGAGTTCAGTGCCTGGTCAAACATGAAGAGGTGGGTATTATCAGCAGGACTGAACTAATTCTCCGTTACAATGGAAACTAATAGCCATAGTAGTCACATACAAGTTGATTATACTGCTATATGTCTGGACGTGCATGAAAGGTATTCCTACCATTAAGTTGGCTTTGAAAACCCAGAAACGTTTTTTGATAAACAGGGTTAATGTATTTTATAGGCAAAGCAATATAATTGGGACTTGGGTATGGGTAGATTCAGCTATGAGTTTTTCTACTCGTATCAACCAATTGGTAATGATAGTTATGGGACTACAGGCATTATGTAAGATGTCTTAGGTTAGGTAATCAAATAAGGACATCATTGTGGATAGCTGCAGTAGACCCAGACTTGAGTTTGGAATAGGAATATGGAAACCCTATAACAAAACAAGCATGATTTTATGGGGTAGTTATATTTTTGTTGGGTATTTGCTAAGGTCTTTGGAAGCATAGCTTCAGTTATGGCTGCTTTGTCATAGATGAGTGGCGGTGGTACGTTCCTTCCCGTGTTGGTGGGATAGGTTGTCTTTGAAGATGTCTTGGAATGGGGTTATGTATTTCAGATGATTTACATGTCTTTTCTTTCTTGGAGATGGGGTGTTGGAATGCTGCGGCTGTAATTTGGAATTGGTGGGTATAAGATGGAGCCTTTTCTTTACATTTTAGAGGGTTTACTCTTCTCCTTTTCTTTGTAGATGGTGGCGTGCTGGGTACCAGTGGTGGTGATGCACAGTGAATTCACAGATGCTGGAAGCAGTGGCATGTGAGGAGATTACACGTGGGAAGCACAAGTGGGCAATAGTTACTGATGGAAGTAGGTGGAAGGATGGTGGCTTTGACAGGTGAGAGAGGATGTTGAGGCTGATGTCTGTTGATGGAGTGGTGTGAAAAGAGGTCATGGTCTTCCAGCAAGGCAGTCACATATGGAATTGTTATATTTTCTTCCCAATAGTTACAACATAATGGTTTGTTTGCTTGTTTTGGGTGGGGAGCATCAGGAGTGAAAAAAAAAAAAAAGAGGATATTGTACTTACTTTAAAGGGATCTCATTGGTATGATGGTATGCAATGGGGTTTAGTAATGAAGTAGTATGGCTTATTTTGCTGAGTTGCTAGAATGCCATGATGGCTGTTGAGCTGTTTTATTGCTTAAAAGCGATAGTCAGTGTGATGGCGAGATTGCTAGACAATGAGATGTTATAATACTATTTTGGTTATTTTAAACAGTGAAATGGGGCTGGGATTAGGCATCATGGTTTGTTCTTGTTTATGTGTGGTTTCAGGTAATGGTGGGCTTTGTGTTGGTTGTCCAGTTGAAGGGTAATGATGGGAGAGTCATTAGAATTGATATTGTTCTGGCATTAAGGAGATCTCATTTGGTTATTACTGGGCTGGGTGGTAAATGGGGTTGCAATTTGGAATGATGGCATGTAGTTGACTCTGCGTGGTTTTTATAATGCTCTTGAAGTCTTTGTGGAGTTGCCATTGGCCATGAAGTAAGGATTATTTGGCACATGTGCAGTGGGTATGCTAGGTTATTTTAGCATAGGTGAAGGGTCAGTGTTTTGTTTTCAGCGATTTTGGTAACTGGCTATGTTTGTTATGTGATAGGGTTTTAGGAGTTAACTATATCCACCTTGGTTAGTGGGGACGGGGTACACCAAATGATGTTTGGACAGATGCCTTAATGGTGGTTAGATTGCTGGAAGTGTGCTGCAGAGAGGGGGAACAGCCTGGTTAGCTGGTGAGCAGAGAAGAGGGTAAGGCTTGCCCTCTTCTGTTCCCCCTCTGGTGCTGGATGGTCACTTCAATAAGTTAGAAAAGGAAAGTGAGCGGTTATATTGCTTGACAAGTACATAAGTAAGTGGAGGAAGCTGCTTATTTGGTTGATGGCATAATGCAATAAATGGTAATAAAAGTGAGTGGTTACGTTGCTTGATAAGTATATAAGCAAGCGGGTGAAGCTGCTTATTGGATTGATGGTTTAATGCAATAAATAGCAATGAAAGTGAGCGATTACGCTGTTTGATAAGTACCAGTAAATGGTAACAGAAGTGTGCGGGTGTGCTGTTCATAAGTAGGTGAGTGGCGGTATGGATGCTGCTTACTGATCAGGATGAGCAGGTTTACGCCGTCCTGTCCTAAGATAATGTTACATAGATGTTATTTCATCTGTATAATGTTTGGTTGAAATGAAAGAATATTGAGTAACATTTATGTTTATGGAAATTTAATAAAGGTCGTCAAATGTCATTCGGTGTAATGTGTTTCTTGAAGGGGACCGGGACAAATATGTTTTATCAAAATAAAAACAACATATAATATTCTTCTTGAAGTATTGTAACTCTGAGATGGAATATTTAAGTGAGTGGTAGGAAGGCTGCACCCACTCATGGACATTTCAATTGTGTTAGCACTTTTTCTTTTTTTTTTTTGTCAGCTTGCTAGTGTTCTTTGTTTATGTGTACAACCATTTTCTCAATAGTTGTTGCAGAAATAATGTGTGATACGGTAATATGTATATACTCCTAATTGGAACAAACACAAAATAAGTGGGCCTTCCCTATATGTTATGATATTTGTCTTGCTTTAAGACTTCATTCCTCCAATTCATCTGAAACTAACTCCAAAAATGCATGCATAATAAATGAACATATATAATCATGAACAATTGTTTGGTAACTGAGCTGTATCTGAATTAAAGCTCATACTAGAGTTTATTTAATGTAATATGAAGAGTCAAAGGCCAGAACTGAAAATTCTAAAAAAATTCCAGAACAGTAATACAAAATTAAGGACAGAATGAGGGAAAACAGTTGTTTCTGTTTCCATGAACCTCCTTATGATACTTGAGTGAGAAAGTTTTATTTTTCATAGAATTTAGCAAGAAATGAACTTCCATTTAATGCAGTGTCAGGACTCAACCAAAGGAATTACATAGTGTCTGACATGACTGCTGTCTGTGTATTCCTTCTCTTTCATGTAAAATCTATTTCATTTCTTCTGCCTTCTATGTGCATTATCTGTTACTAATGTGAACATGCTTAGCTAGTCAGAATTTCACTGTAATGAGTGTGTGAAGTTTTGCCTTTGGAAAAACTGCATTTCACTGTTTAGATTTTGTTTTTTGTAATTTTCTGTATCTTACTTACAGATTAACTGATAGAATATCACATCAGTAGTGAATGACGTAAGGTATGGGAATTCAATTACTTCTATAGATTTTTAATTTGAGAGTGGGTTCCTTTCTACAGGAAAAATAATATTGACCTCATCTTGTTAGCTGTGAGAGATAGTTTCATTCTCAAGGGATAGTTTTTCTGATGGTTAAAATTCACCTGTAGTTTCCATTCAGCACTATTGACTAAATCCCCTTCAGTAAACAAAGACTCATTTACGTGCACACAGTGTTTAATAACCTTTTTCATAAAATATAATTGCACAGATTGATTGGTAAGGTCTAGAGTGATGTAATTCCTTCTGCTAAGTGATGTATTTTTGTGAGCCATTGTGTTTAAGTATTGTTTTCATTATCCAGAAGCTTTCTGACTGAAGGCTAGCTTCATGGCTGATATATGTACACACACACACACACACACACATATATATATATATATATATATATATATATATATATACATATATGTGTGTGTGTGTGCATTTTATATAGATATAAATATTGTTATGGATATAATGCCATATGCAGTCAAATTTACGATTAGGAAATATTATAAGTTTTGCACCCATAACTCATAGAATTTCTCAGAATACAGTAGCCCTAAGTATAATAGTAGTGATGCACCCTGAACTTCATAATTAGTGTTAAGGCGATGATAGCCACTTGAATAAAGACAGTTTGTTGAAAGCCAGTTTAATGAAAAAAGGCTTCCTTGAGACAGAATGTGGAACAAAGGGAAATGGTAGCAGTCATGTCTCTTAGAACCAGCAATGCAAATGTAAAAATAGTCTGAATGGAGCGCAGTCATTAAATTCCTTGTATGAATGTGGGACGGTTTTTATCCTAGTGATATAATTGTCCATGTTATTTAGTAATTTACTACTCAAGATTCATTGTTTGTGTGACTGAAGCATAGAAGACAAATGACACTGTGCACAGGAGGAAATAACAGTTTGCAAAAGTTTATTGGTAACAAGAAGCCCCTGGCAGCACTATCATCAGTAAACTGGAAGACTCCCACATATGATAACATCAGCAACATAACAAGAAGTAGCAAATGAATTAAGACAATCATGGGTCTTAGTCATAAGTGGGTAGAGATCTGACTATGTCATAGGTGACCTAAGATCAGTTCCTAATTAAAGCACTGAATAGCTGATGTCAACTCGTCCATCTTGGTGGTCAAGTCTGCTGCAGTGCAAACACCCACTAGAGATAAAGCTATACTGTCTGCAACACTATGTGCAAGGAACATACACAGCTCAGGTAAGTCACGTTCACATGGTAGCCTTCCTGGGGTTATGAACAGTAATGTACACATCCATATAGGAAAGCATTGCAGGCCCAAACATCAGCAAATGGAAGAGGGATTAAGAAAGAAAAATTTACAAGACCATGCATGGTTGCTTTGATGATGGCCATAAAACCAAAGAGTTTTTCCCAATGATGGGGACTAAATGAGCAATACTGGAGGCAAGTAGATTCTCAGCAGACATTGCGGCTGGAAAAAAGAAAAGCTGTAAAAATTGCAATAACTAAGATTTGTGCCATCAGGAAGAGTACAATGCACAGAGGCTTTCCAATAAGAATACTATTGGTTCATATGGGAGGTCTGCCTTGTGATAACAGAAAATAACCTAATGAAAGTTATGTTTCTTTAGTGTTGTTTCAGTCATGACATGGGCAAAACAAAATGCACTACAGTACTGAACAGATGTCAATATTAATTTTTCACCTGCCACATCACCTCAGGTTTCTTCACTGTCACATCTCTTATCGTCACCTCCTTTTGAATATCCAAATTCTAGTGGTTCACAGATGTGACTCACACTTGGAGGGCTTACTTTCTGGTGGAGCTCATATACATGGGGGTTCTCCATTCACCATGTGTATATTTTAAGAGGTGCAGTCTGCCAGATGTTAATAC
Source organism: Protopterus annectens (assembly GCF_019279795.1). Lineage (NCBI taxonomy): Eukaryota > Metazoa > Chordata > Ceratodontiformes > Protopteridae > Protopterus > Protopterus annectens. The sequence continues at coordinate 220,027,514 of NC_056729.1, read as the reverse complement.
CAGCCCTGCATCCTCAGCTTTACCACACATCACAGTGCTGAAATGATTTTTAGCTGTGTCCTCCACTAGGGTGTGGCAAACATTCTACTAAAATCGACAGTCTGCCTTCCCCAATGTTTGAAAATCAAATATTTAATTTCAGCAAGTTCTGCTAGTCACTTAACCCTCCAATTGAATTAGGGTCACCTTGGCCAAAGGCAGGGCATCATCCCTGTATGCAACTGGACCTGATTTGTGTCTCCATAGATTTATATGCAGGAAACATATGTCTCAGTTTTCTCATGTTTAGTCCATCATTACATGTTTTTATTACTACTGTTTTTAATTTGACATTCTGCTGATTCTTAACATTTCCTGGTGCTGTACTATGAATTGCTTATTTGTTATGCTTTGTTTCTAGAGCAGCTGTGAGTTCTGCCATAGTCTCTTTTGGATAGTTATACATTGATGTTATAACCACATCTTTTTTGGCCTTGCTATATGCATGCAGTATGATTTGTCTAGTGTTTTTTCTGTCTGGTTGCATCAGTGTTGTTATCAGCTGTATCATATCACTTTGTTTTATATTACAATATCAACATTTTCAATAAACTGACAATTGCTTCTGTTCCACTTTGGTCATGACATTGTGTACCTTGGTACTATATTAGACACAGCCCCATATGTGACATGTCTTAGGGTGTGATGTTTGCGTTGTGCGTCAAATTGCTTTACATCCAGTTACAGGAATACATCACTGCTGGTCCTAAAGGAATGTTTGCGACAGAATGGCAGCCATTCTTGTTCTTATCCTGATCTTTTCTTGTTTATGATTAGATGTCAAGGGAAGAGTTTTAGTTTGCCAGTGAGCTCATATCGATACTATGTATATAGTACCTGCATATTTTAATACATTTACTTTCTGCAAACAAAAATTATTTTTCTATGAAGAATAAAGAAAAAAATTGGTAAATTACAAGACAAATTTTATTTGAGATACGGCTTTCTCTCTGAGTAGCCAAAGAAATGTATGCAGATATGAAAGTGGTGAAGCTTAAGGATGAGCCAAACAGCTACTCCTTATTCCAAAACAAAGATCCAATTATGACTCTGGATGACAAAACTTTTATAAAGTGAAGGAGTGGGTGCTTCTCCTTGTGTAGTGTTTAGTGTGTAGTGTACAGCTTCACACTTGTGCATATGGGTCTACTTCTAAATTTTGAACTTTCAAAATGTCAGCTCTCTTATGGTCAAGACCATAAGATTGAAGCTTTCAAAATTCGAAATTTAAATACATTTTTTTTATGTTTTTGCATGGGTGCAAGCTCCCCGTGCACCCCCACACACCCTGCTAATTAAATATACCAACTCCAAAACCAGACTACAGTGAGGAAAACAGTAACCATACTGTTCCATGATGTACAGTGATCTCCATTTAAAAAGGTTGAAGTTTCAAAACTTCGATCTTATGGTCTCGACCATAAGAAGGTCAACATTTTGAAAGTCTGAAATTTAGAAGTAGACCCGTGCATATACATATGCATGTATAGTGGAGAGGATTTGGAATCTCCATCTTAATTAGTACATTGTCCAAATCCTTGTCAAATAAAGAACTGATGTCTGTGTGTCGTTTGTATGCATCTCTCCTTACCCTTGATATAAGTAGCTATATAACACATCCCCTTGTAGATTTTCCCTTGTATCTACCAGTGTAAGCAGACAGAGGTGCAGCCAGCATGTATGTTGGTTGGAGTATCTAAATGTTAACTGTACATCTCTAAAGATGTTACATGCCCATAACATTGGTAAGGCTACTCAGGACAGTCCCTGCTTCAGGTACAACCTCTGTTTATTGTACTCATATGTCATGCCATAGACCTGTTTGGGAGAGTGAGCCAGCGATCATATCCCAATGATGCCTCATATAATAACCAACCCCATAGCTGGACCACTGTAGGCTGTCCCAAGTTTTCCCAGACTTCTATTTTTCATGCACTCTGTAGAGTATTAAGTTGCCCCTGCCCTTGTACTGCATAGCCACCTGAAGGAAAGGGACAATGTGGACACATGGTGATGCACCTGCACAGCACTGCCCCATTCTTTTAGACATCATCCCTGAGTTTAAGGGGGGAAATATGCAAAAATAAATAATACAATTGAAAACGAGAATTTCTTGGAAAATAAATGTCATAACTAAAAGTAAGATTTTATTGGTAAAACATGTCATGTAAGCCATTGACCTCTATACATTGAGATTATCTCTAATCCATATTATTATGCTCAGACACATAAAAATGCTACTGGAGGGCATACAATTACAAAAGGAGCAGGCATGTATCTTAATACCAGGTGCATTATGTGTATAACTATCAGCAAACATTGAGGAAACATAGTGATAGCAGTAACAGCTTTACCTGATCACTCATCAAACTAAAATGGTATAACGTTTGGGTTTACTTAATAATGTATTTTATTACTTATTTATAGAAATATGTGCTTGCATTTATTTTGATTCATACCATAAAACAGTCATTTTAGGAAAATGATGGTCAACAGTATTCAATGTACATATGCTGAGCAGAAAACTTAATAAAAAAATGTGGCCATGTTGGTAGTGTATAGGGTATTAAAGTGGATTTCACTCAGTATTGTAACAAGGCAATGATTAATCCTTTTGTTTAAGCGAATGCCTGTTTGTCAGAAGTTAATTTAAACATCAGCAGGTTTGTTTGCTTTTCATCCATTGAGAGCTAGCATAGGCTCAGAATTATCAGCAACCATAAAATTGATTAAGTAAGTCATTTGAGAATGAAAAATTTATTGTTTTGTAAAAATAAATGCTATAATTTATATGATATTCTGAATCAAAAACATATGTAGTAGTTTGGTCAAAACTGTAGTATTGCAGTACATAATTATACCTTTATAGAGGATGCAGGCTTAAATAATCAACATCTGAACAAGATTTTTTAATTTACAATACTGCAAATAATTAAAACAATGAGATCCACTCGACCTTAAATGTCCACTGAAAGTACACAATTGGATGGTGATGACTTAAATATTTTAACTTAAATTACAGCAATTCAGGCGCTTAAAAGTTTGTGTCTGTGTGTGTGTGTGTGTGTGTGTGTGTGTGCATGCGTATGTGGGAGAGTCTATACATTTCCATGGACATGCATGCACATGCTCAAAAGCGTGTATTCAGCTCTTTAAGTGAGCATGTATTTTTCTGACAGTGAGAGAGGGGTAGTCGGAAAGGAGGCATTTGAAAATGCATAATGCACTGAATAATCCTATTTCAAGCAAGATTGCTCAGTATTTTATAAGGACATGATTCAAAGACCTCTCTAGAGCAACAAAGATATGAAGGGTCTGAAATTTAGTGGTGCAGTGGTCTTGATGAATATTGCTGCATCCAAATGTAGTAGTCCATTGGCATGACTAATATAAATTATATGTATCACCTTTGTTAAAAGCTGAATTTGTACCATGTCAAAGCTGAAACTGCAAAATGCTGAGTAAAGTCAATAAGCCTATTATGATGGAGCATCTCATTTGGCTAAAGAACATTATATTTGTGATATGGTATTGATGAAAAACACCTTAAACCATGCACAGATGCAGACTGAATCTGTGGTAATTTTAGGTGCTGAGATTCTGAGATATTTCTTAGAAGAGACAGATAGCAGACAGTTATTGAGACACAATGGGCGGACATGTATCAGACCCATATGAGCTCGATCCTGTGACCCTTGACTTGGGAAAGAAAGAAAAAGAAAACGCATTAAAGAAAGTTCCACAACACTTGGCAGCTACAGTATCAAAAGCTACTTTGCACTTTGAGGGTCATTTATGATACCCCAAGAGGGTCCAGGATGAGTCTACCAATACTGACACTGCCTTTCAGCTGTGAGAAACATTCCATCCAGAATCAGATTAGCATTCTAAAGATGGAAGAGTGATATGACCAACATAGAGATTATTACATGAATATTATAGTTGGAATTTGAGGATTTTTTTTTTAATTCAGTAGCTCATTGTGCTCGAGTATTGCCATGGATTCTCTCCACAGATGACATAGCTGTTATTTCTGCTGAATGCCTTCATTTGAAGACAGAAAGGAAATGTTGTGCATCTATATGGACATAAGGCATTCTTGGAGTCATTCCTTCATGTAGTGTTCTAGCTAATGTCTGCCATTATTACTATGTCCAACTCTTTTTTAATTAGTTGGAAGAATGAATGTATGTGTAAATCCTGTAAGTGAACATTCCTCATGAATGCCATGGATTAGTCTCGTCCTTAAAGGCAGTAAGCTTTCATATCATGATGACATTTTTGCATATAAGTTATTTTACACTAGTTTACATAGAATGCAGCATGCTGTTGGGAAGAAAATAGAACATAAAAACAGAATTAGAACTAAATATAACACCACAATTGTTGGTATTCCAAGTCATACAAAAAGTTGACTGATGACAGATGATGAAAAACCAAGGTGACATTTTTTTCTGTGGATATTGACAGGCGTGACATTTCCTAAGTGTTATTCTCCATTTTCATTAGCAGCATGTGACTTCCTAATGGAGTAAAGGTTAACATTTCAATGTGCTGTATCTTGTGTTAATACTGTTGGTTAACCATGTTGGATCATCTTGTTCAACATCTTTTGCTTGATTTCTGGCCCTTCATGTTCAGAGTTAAGATTCAAGCAGTATCCCTTAATTCAATATAAAAAAACTTTGACATGTTTGGGAAAGGTTTGGTGTGAATTCATAGGGCAGGATTTCTAGTGAGCTGGACACTCAGTAACACACCTACAAAGAGGCATAATTTCGAATAATTATGACAGCATGACAATCATAAAGCCTTCTTTAGCTATGTTAGAAACCTGGGTGGAAACTCCCAGATATGCTCAGAATTAGTCCAAAATGATAAAAAAATCACTGAACCCACAGACATTGCCAACATACTGGCAGACAGGTTCAGTGCAAATTTCTCCCCTCCCTCCCCCCCAAAAGGAGAAATATCTATCCCACCAGAGTCTAGCCTCCCAAACATCTCAGATGCCCAGGTGAGAGCTGCTCTCTCTAAAGCAAAAAACACAGCATCGATGGGACCGGACGGTGTCCCCGGCTGTGTGCTACACGAACTCAATGAGGAACTAAACCCACACATAAGGCTGCTGTTTAATCTTAGCCTTACTACAGGATACACACCCAAAGAATGGCGACGGCAACTGTGGTCCCACTCCACAAAGGCGGTGCTTCTAAGGACCCTGAAATTACCGCCCATAAGCTTGACGAGCCTTGTCTGCAAAGCTATGGAGAGGATCATAATGGAACTCATAAATAAAGACATTGGGGACCTACAGACACTGGATCCTACCCAATTTGGCTTTGTTAAGGGCAGATCTTGCCTCTTGAACTTGGTCGACTTTTTTGAAACAGTCACTAAGGCCATTGATGAGGGTAAGGCAGTTCACACAGCTTACCTTGACCTAGCAAAAGCATTCGACACAATACCCCACTCGGGCATCATAGAAAAGCTCACCAGCTTAGATGTAAACCCATATGTCACAAGATGGGTTGCAAACTGGCTCAAGGACAGAACACACAGGGTTAGAGTTGCTGGTGCCATGTCAGACTTTAAGCTGGTCACGAGCGGTGTCCCACAGGGCTCAGTCCTGGGCCCCCTCTTGTTCGGCATTTATTTTTCTGAAGTGCAGGCAAACATAGGGGGATTGTGGCTGACAAAATTTGCAGATGACTGCAAACTGGGCACCATAATTGACACTCCATCAGACACAGACATCCTCCAGAAAGGTCTCATAGAAATGGATAACTGGTGCCAGAGCCATGGCCTTAAGCTAAATGCCAAAAATGTATAGTCATACCCTTTGGGAAAAACAAGGTAACCCCTAATTACCACATAGGTGGTAATCCATTAAACACGGAAGAAGTTATCAGGGACCTGGGGACCCAAGTTGACAGTAACCTCTCTTTTGACACTCACATTGCCAAAGTGGTTAGGAAGACCTTCTACATTGCCCACCTGATCATGAAGGGATTCACATCCAGATCAGGAGAGGTCATTGTACCCTGTACTCTTCACTTATCAGACCAATGATTGAGTACAACGCCCCATTCGGAATGTACCTTACCCGACACCTGCAGCAGTTGGAAAGACCCCAAAAGTTCCTCACCAAAAGGATAAAGGGGCTCAAACATATGTCATACGATGCCCGACTGAAGAAACTCCAGCTCTATTAAGTCGCATACCGTCTGCTCAGAGGTGATCTGTGCCTGACATACAAGGCCATGTCCAACCCGGAATTAATGGACATGCTCCACCTCATAAAATCCAAATCCACCAGAGCCACGAGAGCAAGAGACTTAAACCTCAACACGGATAGAAATAGGACGTGCTGGAGGGACAGATTCATCACCCAGAGACTCCCTACACTATGGAACAGAATCCCAGTCCATGTGAGGCAGAGCCCCTCACTGACTCTGTTCAAGAGAAATCTTGACGAGTGGATGGGAGATCGTAGGTTTACCCCGGGAATCATCTCTGTATCACTGCTGGACAGAGGCACAGCAAACTAATGGGTATAGTATTCTCATCCTAAGGGGTGGTGAAAGCCACACACACTCTGGCTAGGCTTATAAATGCCCTAGGGCAGATAGCCTAGTATGAACCTATGAACCTATGTCTTCAAAGGGAAAGAGCTTGGCCTGTCCTTTCACAATTCCACCAAGTATCTTGCCAAACAATAGAATTCATTGTTACTCATTTTCTAGACACTCCGCTGTAACATTTCAGGTCTATATTAAAATCGTGAAAACCTTAGTCACCGAATACTAAAACACAGACACATATTCTGCTAACCACGAATACACCAAATGCCCTAAACTGCGAAATTCAAAAACTCGAACCATCATAGTTGTCCCACCCCACCACCCGCTACATACTACCAACCCAAACTAAATAAACCACATACATACACTAACCAAAACCCTAAAGTAAACCCTACTTCTAACCCTACACTAAATCTTGTAAATACCACCATGTATGCACTTAAATTAACCCGCAACCAGCACCCTAACCCTAAGGTCCGTAACTATCGCACACTTACCTTAAGAAGCTATACCCAAACAAACTAAATAATCCATGCACATACACTTGGTATAGGAAAGAGATTTTTTGGAGAATCGTTCCATTGTTCCTTGCCTTTTGTTGTAATGTTCAATTTTTTTTTTTTTCATTTTTTTTTTTGTATGCATCAGTTCTTGTGTTTTATCAAGCTTAAAATATCAATTTGTACATTTCCTTTCAACACTCACTCTCTGTTGTAAAAAATCTCTTCAGAGTATCAAGGAAAATAAGCAAGAGGCCCTTCATCTGACTTAGAAACACCTTCGCTGTCAAAACAAATTCAGCACTTTACAGCATTTATGTTTTCGGAATATGGTCACGCCTCATTCTTAAGTTTTCAAGAATCAAGTTATTAGTTCTGCACTGTTGTTTCTCAATATGCTGCCTTATGATATAACCAGCAAACTCATCTATGATTTTATACACTGTACACATACATAGAAATGTTCTCCAAAATGTGTCATTTCTGTTCATTCACTCTTGTATTTTGCAACAGTTCACTTTGCAAAATGACAAATATGGGTGCGTGCGTGGTGTGTGTGTGTGTGTGTGTGTGTGTGTGCGTGTGTGTGCGCGTGTGTGTGTGTGTGTGTGTGTGTGTGTGTGTGTGTGTGTGTGTGTGTGTGTGTGTGTGTGTGTGTGTGTGTGTGTGTGTGTGTGTCCTGCAGGGGGACCCCAGAACATATGTTTATCTTTTCTGTGGTCACTCTTTGGCAGAAAGAAGAGAGGCTCACAGGAAACAGCCTAGCCATACCTCTTAAACAGTGGGTGAAAGAGTGTTGGGTAAAGCAAAAAACAATAGGGAACAATGGACAAAATTAAGGACAGATTTTAATTATTGCTTTTATAAACTTAGAAAGCAGGAAGAATAACATGTTTTTCATTAACATGCATTTTTCTGAAGGGTATGAATTCTGAAACTTAAATGTCACTCATTTTTAGTGACTTGACTCTTCCATGATTTGGCAGAAAATCACAAATTTTATGAGGAATGGAACAAAAGCATGAAGGAAAAATCTGGACATAATGCAACATTCTGGACAGTTGAGAGGTATGATCCTTGAAATTATCCCATCTCTGGAGCAACCTTGATAATTTGATGGACATCTGCAATTTTATTTCTTGGCCTGACCTGTTTTACCTTTCGGGAGGCAGAACATACAGCACGAGTGTAGTTGCGGGCACAAAATAAATGGTCTATAGCTACACCCGACTAATTAATATGATGCTATGAAATCACTTTATGTGTGCACGCAGGAAGTACCCTGGCAGTCATATCCAAAGGAAGCTGTGACTCAGCGAGTTGAGCGACAGCAGTTATACTCAATGAGGTAAAGGGTTCAGCATCAGCAAGTTGGGCTTCAGCAGTTATACCGAACCTGTGACTGAAGCGTACAGCATCAGTGAGTTGCACTTCAGCAGTTATACTGAAGCTGTGACTGAAGGAATCGACATCAGTGAGTTGAGCTTCATCAGTTACAGTAAATGAGGTAAAAGTTTCAGCATCAGCGAATTGAGCTTCAGCAGTTATACTCAATGAGGTAAAGGGTTCAGCTTCAGTGAGTTGAGCTTCAGCAGTTATACCAAAGCTATGACTGAAGCATTCAGCATCAGCGAGTTGAGCTTCAGCAGTTGTCCCGGTCCCCTTCAATAACACACATCACACCAAATGACATTTGACGACCTTTATTAAATTTCCATAACATAGCTTTGATCACCAAATTTATTAATTTCAACTATTCATGATATAATTGATACTAGAATACAGCATAACATCCTTGTAATGTTAATCAGGGCAGCATACCTACTCACCCTGCCCCAGTAAGCAGCGTCCATTCCTGTACTCACTTAGTTTCCTTATGAAGCAGCATCCCACCTCACTTCATACACCATTCATTGTAATGTTAATCAGAGCAGCATACCTACTCACCCTGCCCAAGAAGCAGGGTCCATACCTCTACTCACTTACTTTACTTATGAAGCAGCGTCCCATCTCACTTCATACACCATTCATTGTAATGTTAATCAGAGCAGCATACCTACTCACCCTGCCCAAGAAGCAGGGTCCATACCTCTGCTCACTTACTTTACTTATGAAGCAGCGTCCCAACTCACTTCGTACACCATCCATTGAATTGTCTGCCACCAAATAAGCACCATCCTTATCTATTCAGCAAGCTTCCTCCAACTACTCATTTCCTTTCCCCAGATCCTTGTAATGAACATCCAGACATTAGAGGGGGAACAGAAGAGGGCAAGCCTATCCCTCTTCTCTGCCTAACCCCCACTGATAATTAACCCTACTCCCCACCAACGAAAAGAGGGAGGGTGGGTAGCATGTTCATGCCAAAATGTGATTGCTTAACCACTACACTAGACTAAATCTCTTAAGCCCCTCCCCATCATTATCTCATTTCCTTCCAACCATCCCTGCCTCCACTTAACCCTTTCACTTCCCCAACCCACTTACTCCCTTTAATATTAACCTAACACTCCCCTATGGAGATGTCCCAGGACAACTTAGTTTGTTGCCAAACTTTATTTGTCCCGGTCCCCTTCAATAACACACATCACACCAAATGACATTTGATGACCTTTATTAAATTTCCATAACATAGCTTTGATCACCAACTTTATTAATTATAACTATTCATGATATAATTGATTCTAAATACAGCATAACATCCTTGTAATGCTAATCAGGGCAGCATATCTACTCACCCTGCCCAGTAAGCAGCATCCATATGTCTACTCACTTACTTTACTTATGAAGCAGCATCCCATCTCACTTCATACACCATTCATTGTAATGTTAATCAAGGCAGCGTACCTACTCGCCCTGCCCAATAAGCAGGGTCCATACCTCTGCTCCCTTACTTTACTTATGAAGCAGCATCCCAACTTACTTCATACACCATCCATTGAATTTACTTTCCACCAAATAAGCACCATCCTTACCTCAGCTCGCTTATCTATTCAGCAATCTTCCTCCAACTACTCATTTCCTTTCCCCAGATCCTTGAAATTAACATCCAGACATTAGAGGGGGAACAGAAGAGAGCAAGCCTATCCCTCTTCTTGCCAACCAGCCTGACCAGGCTGTTCCCCCTCCCTTCTACCCAAAATTGTTCAATCCACTTCCCATAAAGGGAAAGGTCAAGCCAAACATCATTTGGTGTACCCATCATCTGTGAAGCACATTAGACTCCCATCATAAACCCCTTTGCCATGCCATCACTGAAACACACCCTAATGAAACTAAATAAAGTAGGATTACTGTGACCCCATTGTAACACCGAAACATCTACACCAAGAGAACACATACCCTTTTGGCCCACTGCCTTCAAAGCTGAAGTCATGGCTCAACCTGAATGTATTGACAGCCTATACCCACAACAAAACCACAAACTATAACCCCTTGAACTCAAGACGGCACCCAGTCAAACTAGTAGCAAGTCTCACACCCAAAACCCTGATAACCGTATCATATCAGCTTAGCCCACCCACTACCCAATTCTATATGTGCAACAATTTCATTACCGTAGGGAATAGTCTAACTCCAAAATGTTTAATGCCCTAACCTTAGATGGCAGAAATCCAACACCCCTTGACGTAGTTCCTGAAAACTCACCTGTGCTTAACAATGAAATACCCCATATGCCAAGCCATAAACACCCCCAATTTTCTCATTACTAAACCATTCTTAACCCGTTTGTCCCTAGCCTTTGCCCTCAAAAGCTCTCTTTCCTTATGTTACCTATACCACTAGTATCCTACAGCTGCCTTATCCTACAACAAGGCTTCCTTAAACCTCCTAACTCCCCTGTAACAATGCACCCAGTTTATAAAACTACCCCAACACAGCCACCTACCTACCATGTTTCCTAAAACCCTATCTACAAAATTCACCCAAACCCCAAGTGAAATGATCCTTGCGCTATTCTGTAAAACCTTAACCTGGTATGTAACATTAACACTACCTACTCAAGAGACAAATTTGTCACCTCCAAGATGCTGCCCGTTAGGAACAAACTCCAGCATCATGTCAAACACCTCCTTGGCCCTTCACTTACATACGGTTCAAATAACTGGATAAGTGAATTCGACCACCCAAGGTTCCAAGAAAGCAAGGATTGAACTTCACTGTCTTGCATGAGCTGTAGGGCTGTAGCCTAATAAGTTCCTGTGCTCCTATGAACATAGTGACTCTACGCATCCCCTGGGATCCCCACACTCCCATAAACCATCCAACAGTTTTCTCATTGGTCCTCTTACCTACCTCTTCCTTACTTGCCCTCTATACCAATGCAATAATCAGCTCCCACTAAACACAGAGCTCAAACATGCCTTACTAAGATGATTAGTCAGACCCTCCTTGTGCCCCATTCAAGTGGCAAAATTGTCCATCCTATCACAACATCACCTTTCAAATCCCCTTTTCAAGCCACTACATGATGCCTTCTGCACTCCAGCAATCTGCAAAGAAAGAAACAATGATAAATTCTATGTGCACACATACCATGATTACTTAACATGGAGGCACTGACCAGGACCCCTGCCACCCCATCAAACCCTTAACTATGGCCAATGGCCATGTTCTCTTTACTATTTAATGCAAATGCCCAAAAGCAGGGACAACTTTCAACATTAATAGAACAAATTGTACAACCCATTAACCCTGATATCATAAACTCAAAATGCCTGTCCTTTGACTAGCAGTGTAAAATCCTCTACCAAAACTCAACAACTTTGAAATCCACTTACTTCCATCAGTAACTGTTGCCCACTGGTGTTCCCCTTGTGTAACATCCTCACTCGCCACTGCTTCCATCATCTGCAAATTCAGTGTATCGCTACAACTGGTACTCAGCACACCACCATCTACAAAGAAATTGAGAAAATTAAACCCTCTAATAGTAACAAGCAGGCTCTACCTTATACCCACCTATTCCAAATCACAGCCGCAGCTTTCCAAGACCCCATCTGCAAGAAATAAAAAGACAAGTAAAACATCCAAAATACATCACGCATTTCAAGGCATCTTCAAGGACAACCTATCCCGCCAACCTGGGAAGAAATGTACCACTGCCACTCCCATTTATGACAAAGCAGCCATAACTGAAGCTATACGTCCAATGACCCTATCAAATACCCAAATAAATTTAATTACTAGTCGAGTATGTTGTAACTGCGGTGGTGGTGCTGCGGTAGCGTTGTCACCTCACAGTAAGACGTTGTCCTGTTCGATTCTCAGCGAAAGCGTCTTCTGTGTGGAGACATGCATGAATGGGTGTACCTTCGTTGAAGGTTGTACGTCAGGGCTGGCAACTCGGTACATAAAAATCTGCTGCCAATCATTAGCGGACTGGAGTTCTGCTGTGGCGGCTCCTAACCAGGAAAAGCTGAAAGATACAACAACAACAACAACTAGTCGAGTATGTTAAAAGTAAACCCCACACATGAAGGGACCTATCAATATCCACCACCCGGCTAACCTTGCAATTCCAGACTACATTCTGGCAGTGTCTTTACAAAAGCATATAGGTTACTGTCTGTCCTTACACCAATAGCTACTACAGACTTCAATATCTATGCCAAGATAAACGACATTAATGTGTAAACAAGTATTTGGGAACTTGTCCTTTTGTCCCCTCCACCAAATGCTGGGCTCAGCTAACCACCAATAACCCCTTTAGCACATCCTTATAGCCACACCACTAGCTTTCGCAACTTATAGCTGCCAAGAATGTATTAATTCCCACATATTGGATTTAACACAGCAAGTGAAATCATAATCAGAATGTTGTAAAAAGAGTCACCAAAGTGCAAAACTACACTGATCCATTATGTAGTTGTTTAAAACAGTGAGTAACCAGGACACACAGACCACCAGCACACAAAACTACACTGTAAGCACAAAACTACACCGTTCCATTATATAGTTGCTTAGAAATGTCTATTTTAAGAAACCATAATGATCTCTAAGGATCCACAGTCCTTGCTGGAATAAAAGTGTAGCACAGACTTTATTTAGAACATCCATAGGCCACTGTGTTATAAAATCCTAGCTATTTGTAATATTCTGAGGATTCATTTGTCCAAGTTATTAATCTAAAGATAGGATAACTGAAAATGCTTGGAATATGTCTTGTCAACCTACCTTCCTGCCATACCAATACCTTCTCTACTCATTGACCTTACCCCAAGGTTCTCTCTCCCCATTCTTTGACTCCTACAGAGTTGCCACCAGAAAAAAAAAAAAAAAGAACACGCATGTGCAGTGAGAACCATTAAAAATGAATGCCTGCCAGCCAGATAAAGCATTGAACTGTAAGAGCTACTTTCAAGTACATCAAAAACATTCACAGTGGAGAATGACAAACCAACAGAGATCTGGTCAGCAGCACAACTCCCCCGCTCGAACAACCAGACCACCAGCTTAACCCAGTCCAAAACCGCAAGCCAACCCAAAGTACTCCAAAACTGCAAGCCTGCAACATGGCACCACCGCAACCCAGCACCAATTCACATTAGCAAGCACACTTCTCTAACCAACAACTTGGGAAGAGAGGGAATGTGGATCAAATGGTTGGCCAGAGTCTGCCCTTCAACTGCTTGATTCAGGACAAGCCCATTTGCGAATGACTGGCTAGAACTCTCAACCCCACTGTTTGGCCATAAAGCAAAGGAACATGGCAAAACGAGATCAAAGCCGCCAAAACTCCGGGCAGAAAACCAAAACAATCTGCTGCAACCAAACACCCGCACACCCATTCTTGTCCAGATCCCCCAGCCTTTCACACATGATATAACCCCTCAGATAATTGCTCACATTTCCAGCTGCCCCTACTCGAACTTCACTAATTAGCCAAATGTCTCAAGTTGCTAAACGAACAAGGTAATTCTACTTCCGTTTCAACTGAATATAATACTCGCTTAATAGACTCCGTTAATGTAACTAGTTCAAGTCAGCAAGACATGCAATTGACTCCCTTCTCTCACTTGACTCATGCTTTAGATATAGCTTTGGTCACTGTAAATTTATGCTCTTCACATATCTCAGAAATAAGACTTTCATTCGGCTCCACTTAATGTTGAAGCACAGAAAAATAAAGCAATTAACATCAAAACTCTTCACATTCATCCAACCCCCCTTTCCTATTTATAACAATGTCTTCAACTTTACTTATATTCCCCACCAAGAGCATGTTCTGTAACAATAAACCTCCAGTGTTTCCCCATCAACTGTTCCAAGTCCCAACCCTGCTCTCAGCTGCATCCATGTGGGTATGAAATACTGCTGACAGGGATGGGGGGGCACACACACCCTCCTCTCCCGCGGCGTCTCCATGACTGTATAAGGGTGAAAACAACAAAATTACCTCATTTTCCACATTTACTCAAACCAGCGAAAGTCACTCATGGCTTCAGCCAAGGGCAGCACTCCAACCCGGCCATGATGCTGATCGAACAATGCACACCTGAAGTAGAAGAAAGCATGCCATCTCAGGCACGCCTCACTGAGCCCAAAACCCACGAACAGCCGCCAATGGAAGTAGTGGAAAACAGGACAGCCAGACCAACCAAGAGACCCAAAACCAAAACCGAGCCCCTATCAACAAACACGGGAGGGGACACCACAAATAAAGACTCATTTGAAATGCTTGCTCTCACAAACTTAGTGCACTGCCACTGTACCAGGACTTGCCTCCCATACCATCACTAGCACACTTTTTTTTTTTGTTTCACACTCATCAACCAGTGGCTCATCTGCAGCAGAGACCCGCATGCTATCCCGTTCAAAATGGGAACAACGAGCAGACCAAAATATCAGCCCAAAGCTGGTACTCTGCAAAATCTGTACAGTTGAGAGGAACTAAATTCAAAATACCTCTGCGTCTCCAGACAAAGGCAGACACGCATGCGCAAAGAGCAACACCCGCAAAACACCACAAACCATCATCTGCGAGTCCAGCAAAAACTGCCATGCCACAAGAAAACACCAGAGACCATTCAGCAATGTCCCCCAAAATGCATCCGACAACCACCTCACCATATTAACTCATACCAAGACAGTTTTCACATATTTATAAATCCCAGCAACATGGCCAAACTCCTTAAACTCACATGCTGACTATATGCAATAAATACAAACAAGAAATCCTCACCCTCAGATCTTCAGCCTGAAAGACCACCCCCACAGTCCCTAATCACAAATCCTCAAACTGGACCACCAGAAACACTGAGCAATCCAACAAAGTACCTGGGGGGTAAAAAATAAATAAATAAAAATAAATAAATAAAAAAGGGGAACCTGTAATGAACAACCACAAACACTAGCACCTTCCTCAAACCACGACTACCCAACCTCACCTACCTCTGCCATGCCAAGGCCTACCTAACTATAGCAACAGTACCCAAGGTCGTCTTGGGCATAAACCTGCCCTTATAGCAAGTTCACGCCAAAATGTGATTGCTTAACCCAACTACACTAGACTAAACCTCTTAAGCCCCTCCCCATCATTATCTCATTTCCTCCCAACCATCCCTGCCTCCACTTAACCCTTTCACTTCCCCAACCCACTTACTCCCTTTAATATTAACCTAACACCCTCCTATGGAGACGTCCTGGGATAACTTAGTTTGTTGCCAAACTTCATTGATACTCAATGAGGTATAGGGAAGACGTATCACACTCTTTCTCTTTCTTATGATTTTATGTTAATATTGGATATCTCTCATTTCTTGCAAAGATGACTGAATTTATCTCAATATTATTTGAGACTTCTTGGTCCCAAAAGCATACTGAACTGAGGATAGATTTTACTAATAGTAAATAGAAGGGCCATTTGTTCTGTGTTTTGAAATAAGGCCTTGTCTGTCATACTGATGTACACTGGTACCATTATAAAAACTTGACTCCAAGCTCACATAATGTAATCACTTGCAAAAAGTGAGTCCAACCTCCCTGCACAGTTTCCAGTGTGGTTAAGTCCTTTCTTTACCCTCATGTAAACTTTGCCACCCTTTGATATACTAACTTTATGGTCACACATGTGTGTGTAATAGAGAAATGCTCCCCAAAGGCAAATAGAGTAATCAAAAAGCCTATATGGCATTATGGGAGATATGGATGGGAGAAGGTGACATCAGGGAAATCAGATCAAAGACATAATACTTATTCAGATACCTGTCACTAATAGAGTAATGTTAACAATTTATTTCTGTAAAAAAAAAAACCACCCAGAGTACATGCAACGTTTTGATTAAAGGAAGGAAATTTAATATCAGATAATTGTTTAATGGCATAAATCATCAAATTCTGGTTTGACTGATTTCTCAAACAAATATGTATGAAAGTTAATTATCTTCATCTGTTATATGAAAATTAATTTTATTTTCACATGCTACAGTTTTGATAAAATATGTTTTATGTTGTTTTTCTAATTAAAAAAATAGTTTCTGCAGGTTCAACCAATATTTTTTAGAGCATAAATATCTGATATGTATATTTAAATTAAGCAAATTTACCAGTGACTGATACTTTATGGCTGTGATTTACACTGCTCTTTTAGTTAATGGGCTACTTGTTTCCAAGATTTAACAAGCCGTACATTAAAAACATATATCCAATGGAATAAAAATATTGTGTAAGTGCTTAATTCTTTTAAAACTCTTTAGTTTATGTTTGTAAAGAAACGTTTGCTATACATGATGCACATTACACAAACACACACACACACACACACACACACACACACACACACACACACACACACACACACACACACACACACACACACACACACACACACACACACACACACACACACACACACACACACACACTCAGACACAAATATAGACAGATAGATAGCTAGATAGATAGATAGATAGACAGACAGATAGATACGAAGGTTGTAGTCTTTTTTTTCCTCTTGTCATCTTACTCAGTTTCCTGGTTTTGAATTCCTGGTCAAATTTGGCCATCCACTCTTTCATGAGTTTCAGTGTTTCTGATGTAAAAACATTTTGAAATTAATGCCTCATTTTCATTTCCAGATCCATATGGATGATATGAGTATGGCTTGCTGCCTTTTGTTGTTCTCCAGTATAGTTTCAATTAGTTTCAGTCCTGTTTCTTTCGGTATAGTATACTATTTGTTGATGAGCTCAGCATCCACATTATTCCATAGAGGTCCTTTCCTGAGTTGTCATTGATCTAACTTACAAATTAACCAGTTAAAGTCAGTTAAGCAGAACATGTCAGACTTAGGTAATTAGCACTAGTGGATTCACTCATCCAAATGTATGTGAGTGCATGCTTCCTAGGATCTTATGAAGAAGCAGTAATCAACTTGCTTACACTGCAGAATCCATGCTAGTGGTGGAGTGCTGATTGCATTAATTACTGAGATACATGTCAATGAAGCCACACATTGAAAAATTATGAAATACATGTAACTATATGTATGTGTGTGTGTGTGTGTGTGTGTGTGTGTGTGTGTGTGTGTGTGTGTGTGTGTGTGTGTGTGTGTGTGTGTGTTTGTGTGTGGGTGTGTGTGGGTGTGTGTGTTTGGATTTATAGCTATATTGCTCATACACACATAAGCACACATGTAAACACATACACACACACACACACACACACACACACATATAGATAGATAGATAGATAGATAGATAGATAGATAGATAGATAGATAGATAGCTAAATATAGATATATACGCATATAAATAAAGATATATAAGTTCAAAAAGTTCAAACCTGCCTCTGAACAGTTCAAACTGACATTAAGTTAATCCTCAGATACCAAACATAAGTAAAAGAGTTAAAACAGAAGTAAAGGTAAAAAACAAAAGTCGAAACTAAACTACAAATGAATACATAATTAAACATCTAGTAGTAAATCAAACTCCTGCATAGACATGAAATGCTATAGTTATATTTAACAACAACAAAAAAGTGTTGTGTTTTTGAAAGTTACCATGGTTCAGTTTCTTTAACTTTAGAATGTTCTTACTGGACTGTGTCCAAGTGTGTGTGTGCGTCCAATAAGCTTTAAGTTGAATCCTCCTTTCTACTGTTCTGTTTTCCCTACTTTGCATTCAGATTGCCTTGTAATGGGCCCAAACTGAGTATCTCAATGACATGAAAAATAAATTTGTCACAGATCCTGCAGATCTGAGCAAGACTCAGGGCTTGACTGATAGATCAGTTTAATCATATGATACTCTAGTTTTTGACCATTTTTCTTTTATTACCTGCGAATCCTTGGAATAAGTTTTGCTCATACTTGTTTTATATTTGTTATTTCCTTTATTGATATTTGGTTGTGCGGCTTGTACTTCTTCCTTCTGGGGGGATCAGTAGAGTTTGATCATTATTTTATTTGAGGAGTTTATGGGTCGCAGTATGCTAGCCATCAAACTCTCTTTGTATCCTCTTTCCAGAAAACCTTGCTTCAGTTGATCTAGATTTGTGAGACATCTCCTCATCTCTCCAGGGACTCTGACTGTTCTCATTCCCTGAGATCTGATGACATTTCTTGCAGTGATTTGGGAGTGAATGCTGCTAGCATGAAGACGTAGATTCTGGAAAGTCAGGTGGACTTTGATGAGGTCATTCTTGAGCTTCTCCTTGTTTCAATCCTTGTCGATGGTGATCTCTAGCAATTCCACCTTATGATAACTGTAGTGGTTGTTGAACTCTGATAAGTCTCTGGTGTTTTCAGTGTAGAAGACCATATGTAACTTGTCCAGAAAGCCTTTCGATGGGATAAAGCTATCATCAATTAAATGACAGTAACAATCCGTGTAATAATAGAATTCTCAAGAAAAGATGTTGTTTTTTTCCCATCTAGCCAAGGCTATATTGGTTAGGCTGAGGGCCATAGTAGCTCCCATAGCTATCTTCTTGTTTGTTTGTACCATTTTGTATAGAAGTTGAAAGTAGTTGTTCATGTGTATGATGTCCAGCATATGCCCAATAACTTTAACTTCTCTGTAGTTGATATTGATCCTTGAGCCTATGTACTCTGTCATTGCATCAATACAGTAGTTGTGGGAGGAAAGAGTATATAGCACTGAAATTTGAATCATGACTAGTGTTGTCACAGCTGTATTTTTAATTCTTTGATTTTTTTCCAAGAAATTGAGTGAGTCCAAAATGAAGGCAGGAGCACTCCTAGTGAGCTCTTTAATCTTAAATTCCATGTAAGTGGATAACGTTTCAGTGGCTGAACCATCTCATGCTTCCACTGGGCAGTAAGGAGGGGTATCTATATTTTTGTCAGGCTTTGGGATGCCCATCAATTATGGTATCCTATTTTGGGGGACTGTCAAAAAGCTGAACAAATCATCATTTAGAAGTCCCTCTGAGTTAAGTAAGCTTACCAATTTGATGTAATTTGCCTTGTAAGCTTTTGTAACATGTTCAGTTTCTACTCTCTTGTAGAAATTCTGATTTCTGAGCATCTCTTCAATTTTTGATGGTATATCTCAGTGTCTGTGATGAAGATGCCATCCCCTTGCCTGCTTTCATAATCTTTCTTTTCTTATCGTCACTTCCTCCATTTGTGCTTGTTGTTCATTGTCTGCTCTTCTGTTCCTAGACCATTACCTCCTCTAAGCTGTCTCTCTTTTCTCTCTCATAAAAAAATATTTCAAGGTTCAGTTTTCTACAAAACAGCTTAACGTCAATGTCTGTATTGACATGGTTGCTTCTGTGTGAATAAAGGTAAGCCCTTTTCCCAATACATTGGTTTCTGCATCTGTTAATGGTCTCCTGGAATGGTTCTGGATTTTGTTCTTGTATGTGTTTGTAGAGGGCTAGTCTAATTTCCTCTGGTCCATCTTGGTTGGTGGGTGCTGTCCTTTCCTGTTTATATTTGGGATATTCCTTGTTGCCCTGTCTTGCGACTAAGTAACAGTTTTCTGAAAAAAAAATAATGCAATCACAAAGTTTTAAATAAAATAAATAGCTGAGATTCCAAGTAAAATATAAAAAAATGTATACAAACATACTAAAGTAAAGACATAATTGAAATGCCAAATAAAGTATAAAAACTATGCACTAAAATAGTTATGGAGACCCAGTATATTTGAAATTTATAGAACTTTAAAAGAGGCAATGAAAAGTAATGGAATACAGTTATAAAGATTTCAGGAAATAATACCATGGCAGAATATGTACAGCTGTATAAGCTATGCCATGTACATGCTAGAATATAAAGAATGAAAGTGGAATACAAAGTAATAGCAGTGAAACCTATGAACGGTAATGGATGCAGTAGCAGACATAACTAGGTAGCAATAATCTAGAGGCTAATCCCGTTAATCATTAAAATAGCAACACAGTGTATAAACGTGATGCGTTTCACACAGATACTTTAATATTCATTACAAGAAATAACTGACTGGCCTATACACATTGCAAATTTCATTGAATTCGGGAAAAGCTCCAGGGCTTTTTTCTAAAACAGCTTATTTCGTTTTGCTTTTGCAAAGTCTAACATTTACTCCATAGCTGCCACGCATTGCTATATTGTGATACTTCTTCTATTACAGCGAGGTTGGGGACATTATAAACTACCCTTACATTGTATGTATGTATGTATATATATATATATATATATATATATATATATATATATATATATATATATATATATATATAGTGCTGTTGTGAATTGCCAATCTGTACAATGCTGAGCATCCAAAATGCCAATAAATAATGCCTGAAGCACATAAGGGTGAAAAAAAAAGAACTTTAAGCAAGCTCCGCACACACCGATCTTACATATACCTACTCCTTGTTTGCACCACTTTGGAGAAGGGAAAAATCTCTCAATAGAAGGGAATTCTTGGCAGCACACACTTTGAGATCGCACTACAGTTTCCTATAAAAAACAGCAATTAACACTCTCTTCAGTGTTTTTTCTTCAGGCTTCTGATGGTCATGGAATTCTACCATGAACACATGTATTAGAACATATATATATATATATATATATATATATATATATATATATATATATATATATATATATATATATATATATATATATATATATATATATATATATATATATATATATATATATATATATATATATATATATATATATATATATATATATATATATATATATATATATATATATATATATATATATATATATATATATATATATATATATATATATATATATATATATATATAGATATATGTGTGTGTGTGTGTTCGTGCGCGTGTGTACATATGTTTATCTAAGAAAATTTAGTTGACTAAACAGAAGATTGACAGACGTATGAGATTGCGGAATTCTTGTGGTTGGGAAATATGTCCTTTCCTTCAGAGGATGTGGGGGTGTGCAATTCCCCACATAGGTGGCACAGGGGGGCTTGCCTTTCAAAAACAACGTTTGACCCTATTTTCTAAACTTTAACTTTGTGCAGAAAGTTTTTACTTGGCCATGCGTAGTAGCATGCCACCTTTTTGGGGTCAGCGCTGTGAACATTGATATTTGTGCAATTCATTCTTTTCAGTAGACATATATATATATATATATATATATATATATATATATATATATATATATATGTATATATGCATATATATTTATATATTGTATATATTTATGGATATATATACATATACAGATATAAACAAAAAAATGAACCTGCAGGAGTACATAAAGAAAGACCAAAGATCCAACAAAGGTGCAGTCAGCTGGACATCCAATGTTGTCCCAGGAAGCCACCACAAATGTCCTTTAGCAGTTTATTACCATGGTTAATTCAAGAAACCTTTCTGGTTTTGTCCAACATCATCTTGATAATAATAAATCATGCTGCCTGATACGTGATGACAAATTTCTCCAAGACATGTCACCGCCAGCGATTATTGCATGTATTTTTGTGCAGCTGAAGCTGCACAGTCATCTCATCATTGTTTAGGCTCTGTAGGCTCTTCACTCATTCCAGCCCATTTTTTTCTCCTTCTTTCTGTAATTATCTGTACTTTTAGCAGATGTACACCTTTATATATCTTATTTTTAAGAATTCAATAGCAAATCCAATTAGACAGGCTTGACTTTCTTTCACTTTTTTTAACCTTCCTGCGGCTGACCATCGTCTTTCACCAACCCCTTGCCTTGCTCGTTGTGATTACTGGACCTGGTTTAGCCCCCTTAAGCTCAACCCAACTCGTATACAGGGCTGGCAAAAATGTGAAGGATAATCGTGTAGTATGATACCGATGTCAGGTAATGTATACGAATCCCACCACTCTATGAAAGCTTGGGGAGCTCCACAGTTACTGCTTTTAGAGATGAATACACACTTCTACATATGAACAGCCTCCAGATCAAGTAATGTACTGCTTGTAGAAAGGATCTCCCCAGGCTATGAACACTGCTGGTGCTTCTTTGTAAGTCCTGTGAACAAATTTTCATTTGGGAAAGCTAATTTTTGCATACCTTTCAATTAATTCCTACCAGTTTCTAAAATATGCCTTGCTTTTTTTTACACTGTACCTGCATGCACCTATAAAATTAATATTTAAGTGCATTTACTAACATAATTACATCTTCCTCATTTTGTCCTTCTGTTTATTTAGTAATTTTCCTCCTTTGTTTTATTTTATGAACTTTATTTACCCTAATCTTTGATGATGTGCTATTTCAAACCAATGTTTTTTTTTTTTTTTACTTTTTTGATTTCATGTTGCATAAATGTTTGTTACTTTCATAGTGGAAGTTTTTTTAATGTATCTGCCATTGTTCATTGCTAAGTTGACTGTAAATTACATTATTTGGTGATCATCTGTTCTCAAGTAGTTGTAAGCTCCATGTTTCCACTTATTAGATGGTCTGTATTCTACTATGGTTTAGAAAAGCAAGCTTTCATCTTTTCTTTCTTGAGTGTATTATAGTGCCAGCTTATATAATAATCTTTGTACACTGAGCTGAGTCATAAAACACACCAGACTGACTTTGTGACCTTTTATTATATAACAGTCAAAGACAACTAGTAGTGATGTCATAAGTAATTCATATGCAACATGTCAACAAATACGATCAAACCATCACCTCAAGCTGGTTGGCGTACAGCCTCCTTTTCTGGCTGCCACCTAAAAGAAAAAATAGGTACGTATACCTGCTACCTTGGACCTGGTGCCAAACCTGTTGAACTTATACTTACAATCCACATACCCCTTGACATAGTCACCAGTAAAATCTGGGTCCAACTTGAGGAGAGTCAAGGCTACAGAATAAGAACAGGGAAGATTGCAAGGGGGGGGGGGGATGAAGCTATAAGTTCACCACCAAACCAGTATTCCATGCCATTCCCCCCAGATCAATGGCCTTGCAACTAAATTTTGAGTTATGAAATAAAAAAGTTAAACTTTGAAAAATTCTTGAATAGCAGCAACAATATCCAAATTAAACAAAGCAAAACCAATATTATTTAAATGAACACATTGTCCAAATCATAGAATTCGGGCTTCAGTCTGTCGATATCACTGTGCTCGATCACCTGGAAATCAGTTTGACTAGCAACCCACTTGAATCTGCAGTTGATAAAACACTTGACTTTCTCAATGGCACTAGGCCTTCTAGCACCCTTCTAGTACAGTCTAGGGATGAAGGTGGACTAAAAGAAAGCTACATTTGGATAGATGTGCTGCAAGCATTCCATATCATATAAGATTCTGGCCAACAATATCTTCTTATGGGCTTGACTCAGATCATTTCTACTTAGGTGAATTATCACAATGCTGGGCAAGGTTTCTTCCATTATAATCTTATTCCATATTTCCCAAAACTGATACCAACTAAGACCTGGGAAACCAAAAGAATGAACAGTCATCTGGTTGCTATTAAATTAACTTGTGTGATTAGCTGAGTAGGCTAAGGCCCATAAGGATGCTCTCTGAATAAATGAATGGCCCATGAGCCAAACCACCTCTTTCCCTGCAAGAGAAATAAAAATAAATGCCTGATGCATGACAAAAAGACATCAGCTACCCAACTTCCTGTTCTTTGAATGACTTGCAACAGATTGCCCTTCCATGGCTTAGTCTGAGGTACAACCTATCAGAAAGGAATGGGAGGAGTAACCCTGTTGGTGAATTCCTTTTCCTGCCAAGGCCTGCCTGAGAAATGCATTAATCTCTGACAGTTTAAAAGGCCTGCAGGATGCCTGCACAAAAACAAACCCAACCTTTTCAATAGGGGAGTAATATTCAACAGTAAAGTAACCCTGCGCACTGGGCAAGTGACTAGCCCACTGGTCTTGTCCAGGTGCACCTGCTGACTTTTATCAATGTCATTAGTCAAGCATGATAAAAAATGTGGATGACAAGATCCGCCCAACAATGGTTAAGGAGAAGTTCATTGGCCGGGAAAGCACCCATATACAAAGAGGTGAAAAACGCGGCTATGCAGACAAACAAGTGAAATTCACCCATGGTCCAGTAAAGACCGTGAATAATAAGGAGAAGCAGTTGTCTCCCATTGAATTTTCTGGGATCATGGGAAGGTCCCTGCATGTTCTCTAGGCCCTTAAGTATCATCCCCATAACTCAATGTCCTGATACCACCTGGAGGTCCAAAACCACTCCAACCATCCTAAAGCTGCCAGGTGCACCCTGAGAGTTTTAGTTGAATCCCCTGTTGTTGACCTGGCTGCTAAAAACTGTAACAACAGCTGTACTCCCCATGAACTGGGACCAGGGATGAAAGACCTGTAGAATGCCTTGAAAATTGGAGAGATGAGGATTAAGCTTTTGCGGTATTACTGGCCCAAGAATTTGTCAAAACCACTACTGCTAGTCTTCTCCAATTAGCCAGACTTCTGTAGGAACAGTGGTTCCCTCTGGATCTAAATGCTTGGCCAAGAGGTAAAACCTGGTAAACTGAAACCAGAAAAGACTGTCAGCTATAGGGTTAAGATGACCAGGGATATGAACATGTGAAAACTAAAAGTCTGATGCTGAGTGGACCCACCTGGACTTGGAAGAACATTTTTTGACAGTGTGAGCCACTGTGATGTTATCTGAGTGAAAAATGATCCTCTTGTCACATAATCTGTCCTTCCATAATAACACTGCCACCCAAATGGGAAAACATTTCTAGAAATATGATGTCCCTTCTTTTCCCCATATACTAAGTTTCCTTACACCTTTCATTAAACCAGCTACTCATAAAATAACCCCCCAATACCAGAACTCCCAGCCACATCAGTAAAAAAGCTCAAGGTCATTGGCTGTAGTCCAAGGGGACTGCCAAAAAGAAACTCCATTAAAATGGCTCAAGAATGCAAACCATAACCGAAGGACCTCTTTAACCCATCTGTTCAACCTGACCTGGTGATGCTTGGGGCTATTACCTTTCAAGAAGTCAGACTTCGACTGTAGGAAGTTTCTGCCTGGCAAAACTGCCCTACATGCAAAATTCAACAAACCGTTTTGTGACGATTGGGGAGAGATGAATTAAGGCTGCCAGCCTAGTCAAAAAGAATTTGATGTATAATTCTGGTGTTTGTAAATAAATGTAAACTACAGGCATGTTTTCTTGAATGTAAAAGAATATTGTGAAATGTGGAACTGCAAAATATTTGACAACATTGCACTCTACTGGCCCAGTGAAGCACGTTGTACCCTTTCATGTTAGAATTCAGCTCCATGGTGGCTGGATGAAGATTTCATGCCCATTGTTTTAAGGCTAAGGTTTATGACTAGAATTTAGATGTGGAATGTGCTTTATTTCTCTGGTTTCTTTTAGAATATACATGTGAATTGTCTTCTATTGTTGTAAGTTTCTGTGCAGGTGTTAGATTGCTAAATAATGCAGTTTGTGGCCTGAGAACTCAGACCAGGTGTTAAGATGATGCAATATGAATACTGGGAAAACCTAAGTGTCAAAAATGATGTAATTTGGGATTGCCTTAGAGACGTGTTTGTTAGTAATGTTTAAATACTATTTCTCACAAGAGACTGAAAACATTTTGATCTTAGATATCCACTTATCAGCACTCTGCCTTATGCTCACATGTAAGTCTTAGCACTGTGATTTCTTGTAGGAATAGTAAAAGCTAGTAAAGATTAATTAGGTATTTTTTCTTTGAAGTCAGACCTGTCCTGCTGTATTATTTTAAGTTTCAGTGTGATCTCTGAACTCTTAGATATCTCTGTGGTGTAGTAGTTTTGTCTTGTGTTTTAATTATTTATTATTAAATATTTTTAAAACCTTCTACCTGTGGCTGATTTGTGTAGAGATAAGCTCTAGAGTACATTGCATATTTATAGAGGTTATTGTAATAGGCCACTCTAAAGTAAGCCTTGACTGTTAATCATACTACCATTGGTTAATAATATTGTACAGTAATAATTGGACACCCTTTTAAGGGCCTTTGAGTAGCTAATATTTATTAGCTGGTGGTGACAGTAATTACTACTGTTTAGCCTGGGTAAAGAAGCACAGCTGTAGAACCTGTGCCAGCCTTTTTCCCAGGAGGGTCTGTGTGGTTGTATAACCTCTTCTCAAAGTGTGTGTTTGGTGTGTCAGCTACCTGGGCAGGGGCACAAAGCACTGGCTGGACAGAGAGGGTACTGGAGGTTAGCTTGCCAGCTAGGCTGAGATCTGGATCCTGTAGCTGTGCCAGTGGGGAATCTTATTGGGGACCTGGAGAGCAAGGGCACAATGAGTCCCAGACTGACTGTGATCTCTGTGTGCACTTAAGGGAAATTGCAATTTACTGTGTGTATTAGTTATCCTTTCCTCTTCTATGAGATGACCTCCCTGGTGTTACTGGTGAGGATTGAGTCTCCTTGATTGCTGGGCCAGGGCACGGTCATCACATGTGTTTGGCAGTGGTGGGATCTACTTCACATACTAATTGGCTTGTAGTGATGTGGGGCAGAGCGAATTCCTGTAGCTTATGTACTGTGATCTCTAAAAGTGTTTTGCACTCAGAGTTCAGATCACAATTGTTTTATTTCTTTTGTTAGCTTAGTGTTAGTCAGGGTGAGCTGGCAGCATGTCAGCAGAGGAGTATGGAAAGCTGACAAGGAGCCAGCTGGCGGAGATGTACCAGGCTAGGGGACTGGTGCATGGAAACCTGACTAAAGCAGACCTGATTGTAGGCTTGGTTACAGCTGCATCAGAAAACAGCAGCCTGGAGGACAATCAGGCTGACAGTGGAGATACAATATCCTGGGAGAATGGACAGCTCAACCTTTCTGCAGTGGACTTACAAATCTAGATGGAGCAAAAGAGACTTGAGTTGGAGGCCAGATGTATGGAGATAGAAGCAGCCAAGAAAATGAGGAGTCTACAAGCTGAGGAAAATGAACAGCAGAGAAAGCATGAGAGGGAAATACTGACTCTTTGCCAGAGTCATGGAGGTAATGGGGAAGGGAGTAACCGGACCCCAGAAGCACAAAAGGTCAGTAAATTTCTTCCACAGTTTAAAGAGGGGAATCATTTTGATAGCTTTATTTACATGTTTGAGTGGGTATGTAAACAGTATGAAGTTGACCAAGGACTCTGGGTATGGTTCCTGACCCCCTTACTCCATGGTAAAGCTGTAACTTCTTTAGCAAAAATGCATGACACTGACTGTTTTGATTATACTGCTGTACAAAGACATTTATTAGAATGTTTTAAGCTAACACCTGAAATGTATAGGAAAAAGTTTTGTGGGCATAGACGCAAGGCAGATGAAAATGTATGTGAATATGTTGTTGAACTGAGCACTTATTTTCATAGCTGGGTGAGTGGATGTCAGGTCACCACTTTTGAAGGGCTGGCAGACCTTTTGGTAAGGGAACAAGCCCTTAGCACTTTGCCTGAGGACATGAGGATCTGGTTAGCGGACATGAGGATCTGGTTAGCTGATAAACAATGTGCTACTTCAGAGGAGTTGGGGAAGAAGGGAGACCTATACCTAGCAAGCAGGACAGCCCTGCACAGGAAAGGGACCCCAGTACTGCTCATGGGTCTAAAGGAACCCATGGTGGGCAGCACAGACTGCCCCAACAGAATCCACCAGTAGCAGGGGAAGCCACTATTCCAGTACACATCCAGGAGCTAGGGTTAAATGTTTTGAATGCAAACAGTGGGGCCATGTGGCATACAGGTGTCCACGGAGGTAATGTGGGGAACCAAAGGTGAGGGAGCCAGTAAGTAGGAAAGACAAAATGCCAATAGTGGGTTGTCTTGAGACAATCGGGGTATGGAACTACCATTCTGCAGATGTCCTGAGAGGGAAGGATTTGGATGAGGCAGTCCTATGTATTTATGCAGTTACATGCAGTGAGGCTAGGAGACAAGCATGTGGGTCTGGTAGCCTGGGGGAGACCCGGACAGACTGCATACTTGCAGCCAGGACTGCTGAGGTGGTTACTTCAGGGAGTGAGCTACACTGCAGCAGTGAGACTGAATGTGAGTCACAGCTGCTTGTGGGTACTGATGTTTCCTTGGACAGGGCAACTGCAAAGGTAGAGGTTTGTAGTAGTACCCAGGCTGACAGTGAGGCACCGCTGCCAGAGGATGGCAGACTTCCTGTGGAAGGGGAGCTAGGAAGAGTTACAAGGAGAGACTTGAGACAGGCTCAGCTCTCAGACCCTACATTGCAAGGCCTGAGGCAGGTAGCTAGGGAGACACCTGATTCTCAAGGGAAGGAGGAATCTGTATACTGGAACAAAGGATTACTGTACAGAGAGTGGACCCCTGAAGGAGGGCTAGAAGGTGAGAGAGTACAGCAGTTGGTAGTGCCTAGAACTTACCGTCTGGTGCTTCTAGCCATAGCCCATGATATTCCCTTTGCAGGTCATGTGGGCATAAAACGTACAAAGAGGCATATTATGTAAAACCTCTATTGGCCTGGAATTTCCAGAGATGTAACAGGGTACTACAGGACTTGTGAGCAGTGCCAAAAGGTAGGCAAGGCAGGAGACAAGGTGAGAGCTCTTTTGATGCCTGTGCCCATGATTGAGGAGCCATTTCAGAGGGTGGCTATGGATATTGTGGGTCCTCTGAGTACCTCAAGTTCCAAAAGGAAAAAGTATATCCTAGTGATTGTAGATTATGCTACACAATACCCTGAGGCAGTGGCTTTGTCCTCCATTGAGGCCAAGAAGGTGGCAAATGCTTTTCTAGAGATTTTCAGCAGGGTAGGTTTCCCAAAGGAAATACTGTCTGACAGAGGTGCCAATTTTATGTCAGACCTGCTGGCTTGTCTGTGGAAGTCCTTTGGGGTGAAGCACATGAAGACCACCCCCTACCATCCCCAGACTAATGGTCTTGTTGAGAAGTTAAACTCTACAATCAAGTCCATGCTACGAGCATTTGCAGATCAGTTTCAAAGGGAGTGGGACAAATATGTGCCCCATCT
The DNA here is from genome assembly GCF_019279795.1 of Protopterus annectens. Classification (NCBI taxonomy): domain Eukaryota; kingdom Metazoa; phylum Chordata; order Ceratodontiformes; family Protopteridae; genus Protopterus; species Protopterus annectens. Next base: position 219,997,970 of record NC_056729.1, on the reverse strand, counting down.
GTTGTTTGCTTACAGAGAGGTTCCCCAGGAATCCACAGGTTTTTCACCCTTTGAGTTGCTGTATGGGCATAAGGTGAGTGGACCTCTAGATTTAATTTGAGATAAGTGGGAAGGTGAGTTTGAGCCTCACAAAGAGTATCTTGTGGCATATGTCCTGAACCTCAGGACAAGGGTCAAGGAATGCATGGGCCTGGCTCAGGAAAACCTGGCAGAAGCCCAACAACAGAAAAAGGTGTGGTATGACAGGAATGCTCGAGCTAGAGAGTATGCTGTAGGGCAGCAGGTGATGGTTCTCATTCCTGTCAGACACAACAAGTTGCAAGTAGCTTGGGAGGGACCCTACAAGGTGGTAAGAAAGGTAAGTGATGTTAACTACATGGTGGAAGTGCTAGGTAGACAGCAGGGGCACAAATTGTACCATGTTAACATGATGAAACCTTACCATGATAGGGAGGCCCTTGTGCTGAGCATTTGCAGTGGATTGCAGGAGGAGTCTGAGGGAGATCTGGGGACTGATCTCCTCAGTGAGGCTCAGGGTGACACCTGGGTGGAAGGGGTAACAGTGTCCCAGTAGCTATTTCCTACCCAGGTTTGAGAAATTCAAGCAGTGATGCAGGTGTTTGGGGGCATGTTCACCAGGAAACCAGGGAGCACCCACCTGGGGCAGCACCAGGTGGATACAGGACCCCAAAGGCCTATCAGGCAGGCCCCTTATAGGGTGCCTGAGAGAGTCAAATAGACTCTGAGGGAGTAGGTACAGGAAATGTTGGAACTAAGGGTGATTCAAGAGTCCAACAGTCCCTGGGCCTCACCAGTGTTATTGGTGCCAAAGAAGGATGGCAGCATCAGGTTCTGTGTGGATTACAGGAAATTAAATAGTCACACAGAGTTAGATGCTTACCCCATGCCTAGGACAGATGAGGCCCTAGAGCAGCTGGGTGGGGCTAAGTATCTTACAACCATTGATCTTACCAAGGGTTACTGGCAGGTGCTCTTGACTCCCAGTGCTAAAGAGAAGTCAGCATTTGTGACTCCTTTTGGCTTGTATGAGTTCACAAAGATACCCTTTGGGATGAAGAATGCCCTAGCGACTTTCCAGAGGCTGGTAGATCATATCTTAGCAGGAGCAGGAGGGTTTGCCCTTGCTTACATGGATGATATTGCTGTGTACAGCCTTTCCTTGCAAGAGAACCTTCAGCATGTCAGGGACATACTGGGCAGACTACAGAGGGCAGGGCTGACCATTAAACCGAGCAAATGTCAGGTGGGTATGGCAGAGGTCTCCTACCTAGGGCATCGAGTTGGGAGTAGTAAGATAAGGCCACAACCTGCCAAAGTGGAAGCTATTCAGGCATGGTCTGCACCTTTTACCAAAAAGCAGGTGAGGGCATTCTTAGGGACAGCAGGGTACTACAGAAAGTTTGTTCCTAATTATAGTACCATAGCTGCTCCCCTCACAGACCTGACACGGAAGAACATGCCAGATATGGTAATGTGAACCCCAGCATGTGAGCAGGCATTTCAGAAGCTTAAGGAAGCTTTGGGAGAACCTCTTGTATTAGCCAGTCCAGACTACAGCAAAGACTTTGTTGTGCAGGTGGATGCTTCAAACTAAGGGGTGGGGGCTGTACTTAGCCAGATTTCTTCAGAGAGAGAAGAGCACCCAGTGGTTTATCTCAGTCATAGGCTCCAACCCAGGGAGGAATGTTATGCAGTGGTAGAAAAGGAATGTCTAGCCATAGTGTGGGCACTACAGAAACTTCAGCCTTATCTGTATGGAAGAAAATTTACTGTGATGACAGATCACAACCCATCTAACATGGTTAAACAGAGCCAGTCAGCAAAATGTGAAGTTGCTAAGATGGAGTCTGGGCTTGCAAGCATATGATATGTCAATGCAACACCGCATTGGGAGTAGCAATGCCAATGGATATGAGCTCTCAAGACAGGGAATGGGGTGGGGTACACCCAGGTAGACCTGACACTCTCAAGTGATGCTTCTCAAGGGGCACTTGAAAAACTTGCTTGAGTTACCCGGGGAGGAAGAGATGTGACGAATGGGGAGAGATGGACGAAGGCTGCCAGCCTAGTCAAATAGAATTTGATATATAATTCTGACATTTGTAAATAAATGTAAAATACAGGCATGTTTTCTTGAATGTAAAAGAATATTGTGAAATGTGGAACTGTAAAATATGTGACAACATTGCACTCTACTGGCCTAGTGAAGCATGTCGTTCCCTTTCATGTTAGAATTCAGCTCCAGGGCAGCTGGATGAAGATTTCATGTCCATTGCTTTAAGGCTAAAGTTTATGACCAGAATTTAGATGTGGAATGTGCTGTATTGCTCTGGTTTCTTTTAGAATATACATGTGAAATGTCTTCTATTGTTGTAAGTTTCTGTGCAGGTGTTAGATTGCTAAGTAATGCAGTTTGTGGCCTGAGAACTCATACCATGTGTTAAGATGATGCAATACGAATACTGGGAAAACCTAAGTGTCAAAAATGATGTAATTTGGGATGGCCTTAGAGACATGTTTGTTAGTAATGTTTAAATACTATTTCTCACAAGAGACTGAAAGCATTTTGATCTTGGATATCCACTTATCAGAACTCTGGCTTATGCTCACATGTAAGTCTTAGCACTGTGATTTCTTGTAGGAATAGTTAAAGCTAATAAAGATTAATTGGGTATTTTTCTTTGAAGTCAGACCTATCCTATTGTATTATTTTAAGTTTCTTTGTGATCTTTGAACTCTTAGATATCTCTGTGGTGTAGTAGTTTTGTCTTGTGTTTTAATTATTTATTATTAAATATTTTTAAAACCTTCTACCTGTGGCTGATTTGTGCAGAGATAAGCTCTAGAGTACATTGCATATTTATATAGGTTATTGGAATAGGTCACTCTGAAGTAAGCATTGACTATTAGTCATACTACCATTGGATAATAATATTGCACAGTAATAATTGGACACCCTTTTAAGGGCCTTTGAGTAGCTGATATTTATTAGCTGGTGGTGGCAGTAATTACTACCGTATAGCCTGGGTAAAGGGGCACAGCTGTAGAACCTGTGCCAGCCTTTTTCCTAGGAGGGTCTGTGTGGTTGTATAACCTCTTCTCAAAGTGTGTGTGGTGTGTCAGCTACCTGGGCAGGGACACGAAGCACTGGTTGGACAGAGAGGGTACTGGAGGTTAGCTTGCCAGCTAGGTTAAGATCTGGACCCTATAGCTGTGCCAATGAGGAGACATATTGGTGAAATGGAGAGCAAGGAAGCAACCAGCCCCAGACTGACTGTGATCACTGTGTGCACTTAGGGGAAATTGTACTTTACTGTGTGTATTAGTTATCCTTTCCTCTTCTATGAGACGACCTCCCTGGTGTTAGTTGTGAGGATTGAAGCTCCTTGATTGCTGGGCCAGGGCACGATTGTCACACGTGTAACTGCATGATGTCTTCTACACGTTTGGGCAGAGAAGGTTGAAGGAGTTATCAGTGTTGTCTATATGTAAACCCAAGAAAGTCAGGACTTGGCTCCTCTGAATTGTCATTTGCCAAGGGTACCCCAACTCACTGCAAAGCTGCTTAAAAATAGACATCCCTTCCAAAGAACCATCATGACCCTCTCCCATTAGCAATAAAACATCTAGGTAGTGTACTGCTGACTGGGAGGGGCCTTTTTTGCCATCACGAATGTAAAGCTGTGCTAAATATTTCAAACATTGCACAAGACGTTGAACACCCGATTGGCATTGCAGTGTCGAAAAATAACTTCCCATTGAATTCAAAACCTAAATAAGGCCAATCCTCTTGTCTCACAGGGAGAAGATGGAAAGCAGATTGGATATCCATCTTACAGAGCCAGGGTCTGTATAGTCCTTGATGATTTCTGCTGCCTGATCCAAGAAGGAGTAGTGTACCTTGGTCAGTTTGGTGTCAATAAAATCACAGACTGAACCCCTAACTGGGTAAGATAAGTGATGAATCAATCTGAACTCACTCTCCTGTTTCTTGGGAACTAGGCCCATAGGGGAAATTTTGAATGACAGCCATAGAGGGGATGAAAAGGGGTCAATTATCCAACCAGCTTATCACACTTCCTCTATTAACCTGGCAGCAATGTGCTTGTTTACTTTGTTAAATAACTTGGAATCTAATGGGGCTGTGGAGTGCATTGGAAAGCCTATAGGGAAACCTTTAATAAGGATGGCTGCTGGCCTTTGATGCATGTCATCTTTTAGAAAATAGGATAAGTTATCTAAATAACATGGGAATGAACCTGATGTGGCATGTTCAAGTCCTGTCCCAAATCCCACTCTTTGGCAACAAAAGTGGCCTGGCATGAAAGGAAGAGTTGTGTCACTTACCACCTTTCTGCCTGTCTGAAATGCAGCAACCTTCTGCCTGTCCTTAGGCAACAAGGCCCAATACCTGGAAACAGGATGACCCTTCCCACATCCTGAACACAAGTAGTTATATTTGCAAGTGGGTCAGACACATTTTTCTTGATTGAATGCCCAGCAAAATCTTACACATTTTGTATAAGCAGCCCCTCCCTCAATGCCCGTAGGTGCCTCCTTGTCCATTGTGGCAGAGAGCCATATGTCAGGGTGCCTAAACTCTCACCTGAGGGAACTATCAAGGGCTTTCAGCCTCCTGAACTGCTGGTCATAATTCAACCACCCCAAGCCCCCTTTCACATGGTGGGCTTCCCTTATAGCTACAAAGTAAGCTAATAAAGGCAGTGCTTGGGAGGGATCCCTCTCAATGATTACTGCCATAGATACTGCAAAACCAAAAGACCACGCATCCCAGTTTTTCACAGGTTTCCTGCTTGATGCCCTCTTCCTGATAGTCACTAATGCTGCTATCATGTCCTTGTTGGACATATCAGCATTCAGTATAGGCTCATAGGTATCTGCCCGAGGGCATTTATAAGCCTAGCCAGAGTGTGTCGGCTTTTGCCGCACCATTGATTAATTAACTGATCCTCTGTCAAGCAGAACCAATGAAGTGATCCCAGGGGTGTATTTTCCATTACCCATCCACTCATCAAGGTTTCTCTTAAGTGTTAGGGAGGGGCTCTGCCTGATGTAGTCTGGAATTTTGTTCCACAGCATGGGGAGTCTCTGTGACAGGAATCTATCCCACCAGCATGTTCTATTTATTGTTGTGGCAAGGTTTAGCTCACTAGACCGCGTGGCTCACTGTGACTTGGATTTCTTTAGGTGGAGCATGTTCATCAATTCTGAGTTGGACATGGCTTTGCAAGTCAGGCAGAGATCACCTCTGAGTAAGCGATATGCCACTGAATACAGCCGGAGTTTTTTCAGTCTGGCTGCATATGTTTGAGGCCAGTAATCCTCTTCATGCGGTACTTTTGTGGTCTTTCCAGCTGTTGGAAGTGTCATGTGAGGTACATCCCAAATGGGGCATTGTACTCTATGACGGGTCTAATCAGTGACGAGTAGAGGGTCACTATAACCTCTTTATTTCTAGATGCGAACCCTTTAGTAATTAGATGGGCCACATAGAAGGATTTCCTAACTACCTTGGAAATATGATTGTCAAAGGAGAGATTACTGTCTACCTGGGTCCCCAGATCTCGTATTACCTCTTCTGTATTAAGGGGGCTGCCACCTATGTGGTAATTCATGGGTGCTTTGTTTTTCCCAAACAGGATGACTATGCATTTTTTGGCATTTAGCTTGAGGCCATGACTTTAACACCAGGTGTCCATCTCAGTAAGGCCCTTTTGGAGGATGTCCATGTCAGCCGGAGAGTCAATTATGGATCCCAGTTTGCAGTCATCAGTGAACTTGGTTAGCCATAGTCCTCCTGTGTTTGCCTGTACTTCTGAGAAGTATATGCCAAACAGTAGGGGTCCCAGGACTGGGCCTTGTGGGACACTACTTGTGACTGGCTTAGAGTCGGACCTGGAGCCCGCTATTCTTACCGTGTGAGTTCTGTCTGTAAGCCAGTTGGCAACCCATCTCGTGATGTAGGAGTTTATGTTCAGGCTGGTGAGTTTTTCTGTAATACCCGAGAGGGGAATGGTGTCAAAAGCCTTGCCAAGGTCAAGGTAGGCTGTGTGAACCACCTTTCCTTCATCTATGGCCTTGGTGACTGTCTCAAAGAAGTCAACCAGGTTTAGTAGGCATGATCTGCCCTTAACAAAGCCGATTAAATAAACGACCTCTGCTACGCTCGAACCCAGGACCATGCACATCCTAGACAAAGTCATATGCCACTAAGCCATGACAGTATGCACTTTATACCCTCATTATCTACTAGATTGAAAATGTCTACAAACTCCCCTTATAAAATCTTATCTTTGACCTTAGAAGGAACATGTGCTGTGATATGAGAGCCCGGTGGTTTGGAATATGTGAACCCAAGGGTAGCCATGGGGGACAAGAAGTGGGGGTTACGTTCATCTGACTGAGCTGGGACCACCCTTTCTGAACCCATGACCTTCTCAGATCCCCCGTGCAAGTTGGGTAAAGGTAGCTGCACCCCTGGTTAACATCATTACCTGCTCCCACTCCTGGAGCCAAAGATGTAGAAGCAAGAAAGTTTTTCTCGAAGCCTAAGTTAAACAGCCTAACTCTACCCACCTCAGGCAAAGAATTTATAAAATCCTCTAAACAATTATCAGCAGACTGACCCCTACAACTTATATCAAGTCCTGTAGCCCCTACAGAGACTGTACCTTGTGTTTTTGTAGATATGTCAGATGAGAAGGAGGGGTGAACTATTGGCTGCTAGCCTCTCTGACTGTCTTTTTCCACGTCTTCTTAGCTGGAAATTGTTCTACAGCTGCGTCTTCTCCTGAATTCATCAATTATTTCCTCCTGGAATTCAGGCTTTGGTCAGCCGCCCCCACCATTTCTATATCAAGTAGCAAGCCTTGCGCTTTCTGTGATAACTGCAACCATCTCTCTTTAATGGCCTGAACCTGAAAGACAGAAAGAATTAGCACAGGGAGGAATATTCAAAAAAAGGGGAAAGGAAATCTGATCAACAAAATGTCATACAAATTTCTAGTTATTTTAAAAGAAGTAATGGGCTGCTTGGATGCTGTGCTACTGTGAGGTTCTAGAGTGTATAGCCTTCAGGACATTTCCCTGCTCCTTCCTTGAAAATGCCACTGTGACTACAATTAGCTGGGTTGCTGTGAGAGTTCTGGAATGCCATGCCTTTCTTCATAAAAAGCACTCTGACAAAACAAGGGATACGTGCAACTTAATAAGCAAAATACTGAAGGTACTATTATACTACCGGTTGTACTAAATGTCCTGACTAAAACTTAACAAAGTTACATACTAACCTTACAGCTTTATTATAAATTTATTGAACCCAAAATACCATCCCACAGTGAATTATGCAGTACCATTTAACCTATGCACAATCCCCCCATTAGAAAATAAAACAGAATTGACAGAATTCCCTTTAGCCATCCTAAAAAATGTACCCCATAATAAATCAACCTGTCATAAAACGTGGCACAGCTACTGACCTAAATAAGGAACCTTTATAACTGATACATCACTCCAAAAGGCTAATATAAAACCTGGTATTATATATGCACCCAACTACTCAAGCTCCCATACCCAACTTGCCTTAATTAATTAAACCATGATTCAGCTGCCTAAGAGAGTGCATTAAACAACCCTGCTGAAAAAAGAGGCAAACCATAAGCAATAACATCACACAGATTCCAGCATTCATAAACTATGTCCAGAAGCACACCATACATCAGTCTCTTTCTCTATTTTTTATTATTATTATTTATTTCTTCTCACCAAAAGTCTCAATCTTTTAACACAAAAATTCTAGACAAACCAAAAATAATGGGTAGCAAAGCCTCAATAATAGGGACAAATGTTAAAAATTGCTTTAATAAACTTAGAAAATTGCCAGAAAAATAGGTCTTGGGTTACCATACATTTTCTGAAGGATATAAAGTCTGTAACTCAAATGACTGTAATTATTTAATGAATCAGTCATCACTGATTTGCCATAAAAATCCAGAAAAACAGAAATTCGATGGGGAACAAACCAAAATATGAGACAGAAGACCAGACATTCTGCAAACATTTGTTGTTGAGAGGTAAGCCTCTCATGACACACACACACACACACACACACACACACACACACACACACACACACACACACACACACACACACACACACACACATATATTGCCACCCCCTTTTTTGTAAAATCTACCCCCCACCCAGCACAACCCACAGAATAACCCCAAAAGGTCCTTTGATTTTTATATATATATGTATATATATATATATATATATATATATATATATATATATATATATATATATACATATGTGTATTACTTTTTATTGTTATTTTATTTACTTATTTTTTTTAAATAAAATTCCTTTGGCATACTAGCCCTGTATGGACGACTAAAACACTCATTATACTACGGGAAGGCCCTTTACCATCATCCTTGACCTGGTTGTTGCCAGCTGGTTCCATCCTCATCTCTGACAGCATGCTTGCTGATGGATTCAGCAGCCAAGAACAACAGCTCTTCCCTTAAATAGGGAGTGTTCACGTGCACCCACGATGATGACTTGCACTCGTGGACAATAAATCCTTACCTAGATAAGTCATTGTTATTCTGTTTGATGTGTCAGTCAAGATGCCCTACATAACATGCCACATAGTAGCATCTTCTAATAGAAATGCCTAAAAATTGCCTTCTTTTTCATTTCAAGGACATGCTTCACCATTTAAAATGAATGTGACTTCATGTGTATTGCAGGGAGTGTTATTTATTATTTGACTCAAGTGTTCTCTGGAAACATATCAGTTCAAATATTTTAGGACTCAGGTTATAAATTAGGGGACAGACATTACAACTGTAAAGATGTCAAGCAAGTATTCAACATTAGTTGTAACTGCAGTTTAAATTATTCACTTCATTTTTCAGATAACACTGTATGAGGTTTCAACAACCATAGCCTTTGCAAGAAACTCTTGAAAACAGAACTTCTTTCAGATAATTGTTCAGTAATTTCCATTAATTTTACTCTCTCTAAGTATGTTAGAGAAGTATGGGATAATACAATATCCTGTAGTGGTAGTCAATGTGCCCAAAGAGCAGACATTGTAAGAATGATCTTTGTTAGCACAACCAAAAGCTATGTTGAGATGGTTGAGCTGCGTGATTTTTTTAGACATTCCCAGTATGACGATGTGGGTGACGTCTCCAGAGCAATAGAGGGTAGGTGAGGCACTGTGTATTTGTACAGTACACTAAAACATGCTCCAACAGGGGCACCATACCTGACCTTGGATCTAAAGGCTTTTATCAAAACAACCACGAACCAAAAATAGGGTGTTTGGCACAAGTAAACCACAAAAGAAGAATGTGTTTTTAGCGGTGTTCTTGGTGGATTTATTAATAAACAATTGTTGGTGACATCCGTGGCTCCAGCAGTTTTGGCATCCTTCTTCTTTTATCAAAACAAGCTGTTTTTGATACATCAGCACTTTTTTGTACAGTAGGAATGGTTCTTCCACAAGCATGGATTCTTTGTAGTTATTAAGACAGTGACATTTTGTTACCATCTTCTGCTTAATAAAGTTTCACTTAAAATAAAAAAATATATATCATATACAATGCACACCTGCAGTTCTCCCTTTAGATAAGTACATCGTATGGTCAGTTGTAGAAATTTCAAACTTTGACTGTTCATGACACTTCCCATGTCTGTGAGGTTCATCTGTCTGACCTGATACCAATATAATGCTCATTTTAATGAATGGCTGCACTCCAAAAGGAACACACCATAGTACTTCGTGACTTACATTTTCAAAGGCATCAGTAATAGATTTTGTCACTGGTATATTTCTGTAAAAGTGGTATGTTATAAACTGGATTAAATACACAAGTTTTTATCTTACCTAAGTGTCTTCTTATTCTCTGACACTACCCTACAAGTCTGCAGCCCTTGTGCTAGAAAACCTTTCCACATTTTGCTGCAGCAACTATTAATTTCTAGTTATGCCTCTGACTTAGAAATATAGAAAAAAGTAGGAGCAACTTGGTGTTAATTAATATAGATGGTAACATGTACTGCTCATTTACCAGAAATGGGATAATATGGCTGTATCAGCAAAGAGACAAATATGAATGTACAGTACTATAACTGATAAATACATAAGTACAGGAACTCTTAAAAAAGTAACCATGAAGATATTTGTTTTATTGGAAAGCCTATACCTGGACAATTACTGAAACAAAAGCATCTTGGAAGTATTTTTAAGAAGACTGCAAACATGCTAGGCACACTTTGTGGTGAAATTATTAAATTTACCCTGCACATTTAGAAAATTATGTTAAGTGCTGGTTTAAGAATTGTACTTCAATGCTAGTAGTAAAAGAAATATACTCCTATAGAAAAAGAAGCAAAGGAGCTCATGTTTTGTGAGTTTCAGTTTGCCTTTATCAAGAATTATAAATGGATATTTAATTTATCACCTCAGTGATAAATGTAAGGACAATGAGCATTGCTAAAAAGATAGTTAAAGTGAAAAAAACAGAGAAAATATGAAAACCGAGGAATACTTTGACACAGAACACCCTGCTCAATAGGGGATTATAACCCCACTGAGTTCTTTGCATCCTGTCATAAGCACATTATATGCATGTTACAGCATAAAGACCAAATGTGCCAACAGAAAATCATATGTATAAACCCATGTGTCACAACACCCCATGACAAGTGACATGGTAAAATATAAAAAAAAAGACTAGATACTTTTTACTCTGTGTGTTTTTATAGAGATTACAGACATCATTTGCTTGTGTATGAAGAGCTAACTAATGAATTAATAATATCTTTAACAGTAGCAGAGTATATCAACCATGTTATTGGACTGCTGATATTGAGGAAGTGGGTAATCTAGTTTGCATGTTACATGGAATCTGGTGCAATGCTGCCTTCTTTCTGCAACAGCCCAACTTAATCCAAAGCACATGTATTTCTAAAATAGATATAACAGTGAATGCAACCTATCTGTATATGCATATTATCTGAAATGTCTTTTGATGATAGTTTTATATGCAGCCACAAGTAATATATACAACATAACTTTCAGTAATGCCTCAGTTTATGAAGGGTAGTTGCAGAAATAAAAAGGAGTTGCAGATCAAATTATTCATTATATTTATGGCACTATTTTCAATTAGAAAGAACAAATAAATTGTAATTGTTACAATTATGTAGCCATGCAAAAAAGCAAACACTTTACTGAAGTAAAAATAACTAAATTGATACATAAATAAATAAGTGCATGTATAAATAAATAAATACATAAAATGATGAAAATGTAAAGAAAAGTGTTACATCGATGATATGATGCTGGTGTACCAGTTGTCAGTCTAGCCCCTCCAAAATTTGACTTTTTTCTGCAAGAGGAAGAAAACTAGGTAAACATAATTGACTAAATGACTGAGGTATTTTGGTGTTTAGAGTTTATTAACATAAGCTAAACTTTGCTTAATGATGAAAATAAGTAAAGTGTTTTGCAAAAAAGTCACTTCTGTGCATGTATTATGCGTGATAGCTATAGAGAATATAAGTATGCAGTACACCTTTAAGATATAAACAGTATGTCTGAGGTTTGGCGACAACTCCATCAAAAGGTAGTTTCTTTCACGTCTGAATTATGATCATAATCACATATAAAAGTTACTGTTGTAACAAAAAGTAAAGTTCCTGCAAATCAAGCAAATGCCAAGCCTATCAGGGTTGAAGAACCCACCGAGCAAAAGTAGACATTTATCAGCTCTAACAATCAAATCACACAAAACTGTCAACAATATCTTGCAAGAATTTTTACACCACAGCCTCTTTCTATAGGCCTTGAATTCACGGCAACAGATTGATTTCAAGTACCTTGGTGAAACAGAGTGTCAATCTGTCCTATAAATAATGCCATAGTTGAAGGAGAAGTAACAAGTCACTTCTGAAATACTGCACTAATCTCTTATTTTAGGGTTTAGATACACCTTGTTTGAAATGTCAGTACAGGCAGTTGTACACTATCATTATTGCTCCAGTAACCACTATTTTACAATGCACTGCTGTTGCAGTACGTCACCAAAGATAACAAATCTGATGTATTTTCCTTCTCTGTGTTTTGAAAATGAGATTCTTCTGCTATTGGGTAAAAATTCAGCAATCTAATGCAAGTATGTGTGAAACAGCATTAAGGCAGTTCTTATTAGAGGCTGGTTGTCCAGCATGTAGAAAAAAATGGTTGAACTAAAAAGACTAATAAACAATTATATGTCTATAGCAGTAATTTAAATTGTAAAAATATATATAATTTATTTAGTCTGTGAAGGAGCAAACTTTTTTTACTAGTCTTGTACAATTATTTCTTTGCTGTTCTTACTCATATGCTTCAGCAATACAGGCTGTGTTAAACCTCTGTATTACTAAATGAGGTAACTAGGTGGCCATGGTGGTGCAACGGCTCGTGTTGCTACCTCACAATAAGACGGTCTCTGGTTTGATTCTCATCTAGGGTGCCTTCTGTGGGGAGTCTGCATGTCCTCCCTGCAGTGGGTTTCCTCTGGGTGCTCCAGTTTCCTCCCACATTCCAAAGACATGCAGTAGGTGGATTGGACACTCTAAATTGGCTGTAGGAGAGACTGTGTATGTGAGTGGTGTGAATTAACTACCGCAGCAGAGCTAGCCATCCCGCAGTGTAAATCTTGGATCAAGATGATTATCACTGCGGAAATGACACCCCGACTCCAAGTGGAAAATGGGAAAAGAGGTTGAGAATGGATGGATTGATTACTAAGTGGGATAACTATGTCATCAGACTCTTAAAATTAACACAGTACTCATTAATAGCAACTTGTCAAATGCATTTTACCTTATATTGCTGTACACATGCTTACAATGCTCAGAAAAAAAATCTTAAACAATGGAATACTTTCAAATCGAAGTGCAACTTTCATTAAGTAAAGTTTATTTGTTTTCCCTTACTTTGGAAAAACTGCGGTAGTAACCTGCAGACAGTATATTTTTGGCCTTCATTGCCTTAATGGATGGTTAGACCCTTACCAGGAAGAATTTTAAAATATTATTCCATTTCACTTAAAAGCAGCGGTGGTGCAGCGGTAGTGTTGTTGCCTCACAGCAAAAGGTTCTCCCATTCGATTCTTGGCTGGAGCGCCTTCTGTGTGGAGTCTGCATGTCCTCCCTGTGGTCGAGTGGCATTCGAAAGACAGGTGTAGAATGGGTGTGCCTTCGTTGAAGGTTGGGCATAGAGCTGGCACCTCGGCACCCATAAAAAATCTACTGCCAATCATTAGCAGACCGAAGTTCCGCTGTGGCGACCCCTAACTGGGAAAAGCCAAAAGAAAAACAACAACATTCCATTTCACTTTGTATTAACATGCATTTTTTTGAGCAGTGAGAGGAATGAAACTCTAATGTCTGGCATTGCTCGCTGATATTAATCCTCAATGACTTAGAAGAAAATCAACAGTTCTACCAGGGGCAGAAAAACTTATGGGGCAAAACTGGAAACACTCTAAACATCAGTGACAGTTGAGAGGTATGTTTCTAGGCCTGTGGAAAATAAATAAAGGAATTTCTAGTACTGTTTTTTGTTTGTTTTTTGTTATGGGAGAGCAAGCGAAGCCTACGGTAACTGACAAAATGCTCATCTTAGCAGATGTTTCACAAATCAATCAGTTTTTCTTTTTTTTATTTCAGGAAATTTCCAAATCATTATTCAGTACTGTCCTCATTTGTGATGCACTTGACAATGACCAGTTTTATTTCTGTTCTGCTGTATGATGTAGCTGGAACATAACTCAATATATTTTAAACTTTTGTGTGGTCATTATTTATTCATGTAAAGTGTTTTCCAATCTGTTCATGGAAATTAATGATTATACTCAGTGAGACTTATTTTATCAGATAAAACCTGATATAGATTATGTGAGTTTGATTTAGAGTTGTTACTACTTTTTACATTAAACACATATTGTTGATAAAATAATGTTGCATATCAGTTCTGTCAGAATATGTATGTGTAATTTGTATTGTTTTCATTAATTTATTCATTATCTTTTAATGATATAAGCTCCACTAAACAAAACATGTTTGCAGTTTTAAATCAATGTAAATGATTTATGGTCTTAAAACATGAAGACACTTACATTAATGGGGCCATACTTTTTCTTTCTTCTACCCATAAAATTCATTAGGTTTAACTTAAAGCTTCTCCTAGATGTACTCCCCTGAGCTGAAAGGGCACATATTTCCACAGATATAAAAGCTGAGTATTTACAAAGCCATCTCTTGTTTTGATATTTTGTCTTTAATTTAAAGAGAAAATGTCCTGCCGTTCAGTGAATAAAATAGTTTAAACAAATGCTGATAGCATCCTGAAGAAATGCATTAAGGAAAACCTACTGGAAAACAAAGTGCTGTTTCTAGGGAGCTCACAAATCTTTCATTGAGTGAAACTGTGATTCATTTATGCAGCTCACAAAAACATACCTCAGTTTATAGTTTCAAGCAGGAGTGCTACTCTGCTTGACATGTAGGAGAAGGTTGTTCCAGAGGGGAGAGAGACACTGGGATATAAATCTGCCATGCAAATGTGTCTTATTTATCTTGTGATGAAAGTTTAGTTCCTTTAACCTAGCATTTGATATACCATTAGTTTTGCAAAGGAATAGGTTCATAGGTTCATAGGTTGGTACTAGGCTATCAGCCCTAGGGCCTATACAAGCCTAGCCATAACAATTCCCTGGCTATTTCTTCCCACACTATTTACTTCCCTGGACCCCTGTCTAACAGGGCGACTGACGTAATCACTGGGGTGAATTTCCTTTCTCCTATAGGAGATCAAATATGGTTTGATCCTTCTTTGACAAGTAAGGGTAGACATAGATCTCCTTTGGGGGGTCTATAAGAGACTAAGTTCAAAGAAAGACCTGCCAATCTTTCTGGTAGCTAACATTTTTGAGGCCACTAATCATTTTAGTTATGAATCTCTGAGATATCTCAAGTTGTGTGTTATGTTTACATAAATGCATATCGAAAGGTACATTTTATTCAATAATGGGTTTGATAAGATATGAGTAAAGGAAAATGAGACTTCTTTGGATCTAGTGGAGATGCCTTTGTATCTTTGTATACTTAGATATGCAATGTGCTTCTAAAAAGACTTCATCCTTCAAAAAACCTTAAGCCACTGATCCATTACTACAATACTTTTCAAAAGTAAGACAAAAATAGGCTATTTCCAAATGTATCTTTCTGTAGCAAATATCTAAGTAATTAATAATCTGTTTCTTGTTCGTTCTTCTTATATGAAGCACAGCGCTGTTTGTTTTAAATTCCAGAAAGTTGCCCACCTTATTTGTTTATTTAGTTGTATTGCTTGTGTCAAGGTATGAGTGTATAAATCTGTACTTCTTCTACCAAATTTTATATGATAAGCAGGCATATGGTCTTTCAGTCTACACAACTGAAATCCAATTACTAAGAAAGGGACAATTGTCCTTAAGCTTGTATAGTGCATGCATGCTTTTGCCATACTTAATAATCAAGACTTTCCACATCAAAGTAAGTTTTACACTGTACAGCAGCAGATTAGATTTATAACCCTAGCTTCTTGAGATTTTATCTATCTTAGATTGATAGCATTGCCTTTCCAAGCAATCTCAAACTTATCAACATCTGTTAAAACTTGCAAAAATTATTTTATGCACACAGGTACATACACCACCCCCTCCTCCACACACACATATACACAATATTTTAACAAAGAGGTCAGTGATAATTTTTTAATTTTAAAACCCAGAATATAAATTACTGCTTACTATTAAAATAATCAAACCTGTAAATATGAATGATAAGAAGCCAACCGAATGACATAGAGGAATAAACCCCTAAAAACAGGCCAGTTGATTGGGTATTGATAAGTGGCTTGTTTGTCTTCGACACTGGCAAGAAGGGGATTGGGTATGGCTGTCCTGATGGGAGGGAATGCTTAGCTTAAAGGATCCTCAAAACATATTATTCCGAGATATTAATAATAGAGGTTTCTGTTGTAATTTACTTGCTCTATACCCAAAGGGAGCATGAGAGCAAGAAATAAAATGAAAAATCAAAAGCTAGAGGTGAAAATAAAATGTAGTAGTAGCAACTTTAACTGACCACAACTTTTTTTAAAATAAAAAAAAAGTTATTCTCTGGGCTTTTCATCCCAACAGCAGTTATTGACAGCAGAATCACATATATGGTAAGAAATCAGGATTATAAATTAACCCTTCAGATCCTGAAGCATTTCAACACCATGAGAAACCTTTTTGTCTGTTTGCCATGTTCCAAAGTGCAGCATTTTGATATTACTTATCAATAATTCTACATGTATTATGATGGGAGTGAGTACAGTAATGCAGCAAGTTTGCTTATGATGCCTTGGTTGAGGCAGGGGCATGAAGAAACTCCTGTGCTAAAATGTGGGTAGGACAAACAATAAGACAGAAGGTAGGCACTTTTTCTGGAAGGGGGTATAGGTTGGGAAGAAATGCCAGACAAGTGGCATGGATGATACTATTGGTGCCAACCTGCTGCCTATCCCTGGACAATGCTCTCCCTTCCCCTTACTACATTAGTGGTGTGCACTAAACACAGATGTAATATAGGCTAAAAGTTGGTATTCACTCCCCTTTCCCTCACCAACACTTTCACTAAAAGCGGGGTAGTAGACTAGGGTGGATTTGAGATCAGTTGGCTTGGTGGCTAAGTAGCTGGTAGTCAGAATTTTGCATACTTATTATATTGTATTGTTCTTAATTTAATAGAACTTTAGTACATGTAGATTCACTACTCCTGCCTTTCCTTTTGACAGAACAATGATATTTTTCCAAACTTTTTATAACTATCCATAGCCTGATTGATGTTTGAATATTAGTTTTCTTTGGCTCAGAATTGTTACTGTCCTTGCTTTGTATACTATTTTTGCTCTATCTATATTTTTAAATATTTCAAAAGTACAAGGGACATGATTTTCTTGTATGTCTAATGCTTGCTTTATATTAATTCCGTGGAGAAATACTTAAACATATCTACAGGAGTTATACTAGTAACTACTCTTCTTGCTGTAAGATACATATATATATATATATATATATATATATATATATATATATATATATATATATATATATATGGATCACTATCACTTCGCTGACAGTTCAAATCTCTAAAAACGATATGGCCGAGATCATATCACTGAAGATTTGAATTTCTCGAAAAAGTGATAAAAACACAGAACAACTTACCTGTACATTTTTGCAGGGGAGCAAGCCCCCCTGCACCCTCCACACTCCCTATAACTTAAATATACCAACTCCGCAATCACACTACAGTGAGGAAAATTGCAAATCTTGCGTTCTGCACTGTACGGTGATCCCAATGCACAATTGTTGGCAATTCAAATCTTTGGCGATATGGTCTTGGCCATATCGTCTTCGGAGATTTGAACTTTCAACAATGTGATAGGGAGCCATATATATATATATATATATATATATATATATATATAAAATATATATATATATATATATATATATATATATATATATATATTTATATATTTATATATATATATATATATATATATATATATATTTTTTTTTTTTTTTGAGCATTAGATTATTTGCTGATTTATAAAATTCTAAAAAGAGCAATGTATCTTAATTTGCTCTTGTCTTAGGATTTCATCAGAAAAAAAAAATCAGTCTGCATAAAATGAATTCATACATAAAAAAGCATTACCTCACAAATTTTTTTTAGCTTTATCAGAACTTAGAATATTATAGTTCTAATTCTAATTCATGTCTGGGTTCTGTATGTGGCAAACTGTACCCACACTTGTTTTAATAAGATTTTCCAAATTTCCTTACTTTAAATACTGTAATATTAATTAAAAATGAAATGTATAGTGCAATTATTTTCAACGTGTTTGTAAAGTACTTGGTCACCTTTGTTATCTGAATCTTGTGGTTATGGAATAACATGAACCATTATTAGCCCTTTCATTTTAAAGAGCTCTATTGAATAGCAAAATGCATTGACTTACGCAAAGCAGTACTAAACAGGATATAGTAATATATTTTTTTACTAATAATAAATGTTTACTGAACTTCATGATTCACATATATTTTCCTGAAAATATACAGAATGATGTCTGCTCTTGGGAAAGATTACATATTGATTTTTATTGATCCAAATTGCCAACAATGAGTGTTTCTTACAGTGGTAATTGCTGCTGCAGCTTGCGTTTATATTATTTTTTTTTTATATAGTTTCAAAGAGACTAAAAAAAATGTTTTCAGTTGCTGCCTATTAGACTTTGGAAACAGAACAGAAAGGAAATACATGGACAGAGAGATAAATAGGTATGCGTAGTTATAATAAAGTGTGTGTGCGTGCAAAATCAGTGTTATTTATATTAGGTGTTGCACCCCCTTCCTCTTGCAGGAGCAATGCTCTTTCATTAGTTTCAAGAATTGAAAGTGAAAGGAACTCACAAAGTGATGTAAAAATAAGTTTAATAGCAAAGCTTCTGAGATAAAATTCTTCTTCAGTGCTTAAAATAATACTAAAACACATTTTCATATGTACACCACATGAACAACTTCAACCCAATAGAAGTGCAGCAACAATAAAATAATTAAAACAAACATTTGAGTACTTGTTTCATGGAAAAAGAGAGGCTTTAAACTCACTTTTATCATTCGTCCCTAAGGGGACATCTGCTTGAAAGTAATTAATCAATCTATATTCAACATTCTCAGTATTCAGTACAATATCCCCTCCTCTAATACTTCTTTCAATGCTTTTTATAACCCTTAATGTAAAAGTATGCATTTTATCTGAGCTTATGATATGTTTTGCTAAGGCATTGCTCTTCACCTCCCTATGTATGTCAGACAAGTGTCGGGCTATCCTTTCTTTTAACATCCTGTTGTTTTTTCCAATATAAAATGAAGTACATTTTTCACAGGTGGCTATGTAAACCACATTCTTAGTTTTACAAGTGGCAACCATATGAAAATAAAATGTCTTACTTGTATTAGGTGTAGAAAAACATTGTTCTTATTTATATAGCAACAAAACTGT